>NC_139221.1:202705299-203010299 GCF_055691185.1 Crinia signifera | reverse complement strand
TTAAATCATCTCCAGTCCTGACTGAGGGTCGGGGAAAGGACAGGAGGGGAGAGAAGGAGAAGATAGAGGAGGGCGGAGTGTTGAGGACTGCACTGTCCTCATAGACCAGGGCTGGGCAACACCGTCCCTCCAGATGTTAATGAACTACACATCCCAGGATGCTTTGCATTAGTTTTGCTATGTGGCCATGCTGAAACTGATGCAAGGCATGCTGGGATGTGTAGTTCATCAACATCTGGAGGGCCGGTGTTGCCCAGCCCTGTCATAGACAGATAAGAGGGAATAAAGGGAAGGCGGCTCTGCTGCCTGTTTGTCATTAGATTGACAGGTGCAGCAGATAGACTGGTGCAGGGAGGAATGGGTAGGGGGTAGATCCAGACGTCCAGAGTGAGGACCTTGGGGAGCTGTTGGCTGCGTCAGCCATGAACCACCCAAATAAATTATAATATGAAACGCACCGCACAGGGTTTACAGAGGGCTGAGGGGAAACGGGCGCCACTCTGTTTTACGGTGCCACTGCCTGTTATAATGACAGCTGACAGGCACATAAGGGTCCTTCCACTGAGGAAGAGGCGGCTGGACTCTTCATGCTGCCCACTCTCATAACATATGGCAGGTGCTGTGGCACAGGCAGCTTTGGCAGAGCAAGGAGTGCGCCTTTTCAGCCTGGCGCCTCCCTGCTTTGCAGGATGCGCTGAGTGGGTAGTGCCGCCCCTGTGTTGGGTGCTTCTTTTCTTAGTTCAGTGTTCTCACAGTGGCTTGCTTAGTTCGAACGTCTGCTCCTGTGATCACCAATAATTAATTGTACCTTTCCTTTGGAGGTTGCTGGGTCTCTGTTAATTGAGAAGGCGAGAGCCTGCTTCTCTGTAGGCTGTTCATTGCTGAAATTTTTGTCAATTTAATTTTAATCACATTGGGGGAAATGTGGGGGAATACGAATACGATTTTTTGTAAAAAAATAGGTGTATTTCTGTATACGAATACACCTATTTTGTACGAATTTGCTTTAGTAACTTTCCCCCATTATTCCTCAAATTAACCAATTACAGTAGTATTACATCTGAGCATTGCCATTTTCTGACCAAAACATTTTAATGTGAGATCCGACACACTAACTTGCAATAACTAAATAGAAAAAGTTGCACCACCTCTGTAAAACCAGATTGTGTAATCCAATTCTGAGACTTCCTGTCTGATCTGAATTGCTCTCAGTGGAGCAGTGCTATTGATCTAGCTATTGATTCATTTCTGTTCTCACTAAATCCTGATGATTTCCTGGAATTCATGCTGAAGAACACATAAATGTTTTGTTTAGTTGATAATCACATATCTTTTATTTCACAAGGAAATATGTGGTAATTAGTGTTAGACTAAATTAATACAAACAAAATAAGTTGGATCATTAGTTAAATATCTATATGTATATGAAATCATTTCTGTTTCGTTTTGCTTGAATTAATGTTATTTTATATTTTTTTATTTAAAAAATGAGCATAAAATGTATAGTAAATGTATAACATACTAAGTTATATAAAACAATATTAAACATATTACACATAAATATATGTCTCTCTTTGATATATTGGATTTTTGTACTTAAATTCATCACTTTTATTGCTTTTACAGGTAAAGGAAAGGCATTCTCATACTGTAGAAGACAGGTCCTCTTAGCAGACAGAATGATTTTTACTATTACTATTTACAAAAATATTCATAAAATAGGCATATAATCGTATAACAAAAATCAGCCTATTTTATGCATATTCGTATTTTCAGTATTTACTATGCCAAAAATATCTCAATTCGTATTCCTTTTCATGGCACAGTCGTATTCGTATTTACAAATATGAATGTATACGCCATCGAAAGAAGACAACTAGGAATCACCATTCATTTTTAAAAATCAGAGCACAATTGAAATAATGGTTCCCTGTATTTTTTAAAACAAGTGCCAGAGCCAAGGTCCATTACTAGTTCCCAAAATATGGGGGACAGAATGATTAGGGATCCCCCGTATTTTGTGAACCAGCACCAGGCCCAACCAGCCAGCAGGGTAATGCCATAGCCGGGGGGGAGACTTTTTATAAAAGTCCCCCCGGCCAAAGCATTTACCCCCTGACTGGTCAGCCTGGCCAGGGATCCTGGGGAAGTGGATAACTCCCCCCCCCCCCCCCCCAGTGAATGGGTGAGTTTAAATATCTTACTTTTTTGGCAAAAATAATATGGTTAATTAAAAATAGACTTTTAAATCTATAGGCCAGTGGTTCCCAAACCTGGTCCTCAAGTACCCCCAACAGTGCAGGTTTTCCAGGTCACCTGGGAGGTGCACTCATTATTCAGACACATTTTAAAAGATCCACAAGTGGAGCTAATTATTTTGCCTGTGATTCTGTGAGGAGACCTGGAAAATGTGCACTTGAGTACCAGGGTTGGGAACCACTGCTATAGGCAAATGTTTTATTGATAGAGGCTACTTTACAACAAGGCCAACATATACCCCAAAAATTCCAAACATGGGCGGATGTGTCCAATCCTAGTCACCTGATATCATCCAACAGATAAACATCTGCTTTTTACCTTTACAGAAAGATCGTGGAGCCATGCCTCCGAATGCTGTACCAGCTATAACTTTAAATTAAATCTCACACAATTTTATTTCTTCCTTGAAACATAGGTTAACATCTTCACCAATCCTTAGATTTAAAGCACCTTTCTCCCCCACTCTACAAAAACCCCTTTTCTTCTCCCCTTATTCCCATTTTTCTCCTTTTCTCTCTATTTGTTCTTTTTTTTAGGATACTGTATTTGTTACATTGGGGCAGATGTATTAAGCCTTAACAAGAGATAAATGCAAGGGTGATAAAGAGAGATAAATGTCCAGCCAATCAGCTCCTTACTGACTTTTTTCAAACACAGCCTGTAACATGGCAGTTAGCAGGGGATTGGCTGGACGTTTATCTCTCTTTATCACCCTTGCATTTATCTCTTGTTAAGGCTTAATACATCTGCCCCATTAATACATAACACAAATAAATGTTTGTTTTCAGAAAGTTTAATTGCGTATACAGTATGTACAACAACACTTAAAAAAAAACAATACAAAAACTGGTCAATATACATTGATTTAAATCCTTCTCATGTTCAAGATTTAGCATTTCCAAGGATACCTTTTTTTATTCTCCAGATCACCCTATACCAAGAAACACAAATAACTTTTGGAATTATCACGGACTTTAATGTATCATTACTGTAATGTTTGTAAACACATATCTATTTATCTATCTATCTATCTATCTATCTATCTATCTATCTATCTATCTATCTATATATAGACAAATGGAAGAAGTGGCACTCAGAGACTTAAGGTAGTGGTGAAGTGGTGGATCTTTTTAATCCAAAAAAGATTAACGTTTTGGGGTTCGGCGACCCCTTCTTCAGGATACAATAAATTGTGTACAGTGCAAGTAGGCATATAAATACACATAAACAAACTAGAGTGTTACTTACCCTCCACCCCCGTGCAGACTGCCATCCGACTCCACCAGTGGACTTCCGGGTTTGGCACCTCCCATGTCACCGGAAGTGCATCATCGGGAGGTCCATCACCTGGCTTCCTCCTGGTGGTCACATGGGATGCGATTTTCGGGTTAGGTCATGTGCGTATTTGTGGCCAACCGGAATGCGAATTACACAAATCCACCTGAACACGCCATACAACCTCCTAACCTATTGGCCCACCTTAGTCCCTTTCATTATGCATCACACCCCCTATATAAAGGGGCACAGGCGCCATTTTACCCTTTGAAAGGGAGTTAGGAGTTGGTGATGGAGAGGAGGCATGAGACCAAACCCAGGAGGCAGAGGTACAGCCACCAGAGGTCCAATTACCCCAACCACTGTGAGAGGTAGGGGAGTGAGAGGCAGCACTGTCTCTCACACAGCCAGCAGTGTGAGAGCCAGGACAGGGAGAGGCAGCATGCTGACAGGAAGAGCTGTGGCAGGGAGAGGCCACATGGTGGAAGGTCAGCAGGTGGAGATGGAGGAGGATGATGCAGGAACAAGCTATGTGTCCTCACAGGAGGAACAGAGTGGCAGGCAGACAGAGGAGGAGCTGCAGGAGGAAGTTTATTCAGAGGTGGAGTGGCCTCAGCATGAGGAAGATGATGCAGAGGAGGAGGAGGTGGAGGAAGATGCAGGCCAGGAGGAGGAGGAGGTGACCCAGAGAATGAGGAGGAGGTGGATCCAGCCCGTACTGCTAGTGGGAGGAAAGTACGGTTCTCCTACGAAGAGAATATGGCCCTGGTGCATGCTCTGTTGCTACTTTATGACCGGCTGCTGGGTCCCCACCACCACCACCACACAACTGTGGCACGGAAGAAGGGGATGTGGGAGACCATAACCAACTCTGCGGAACGTCAAAAAATGATACAACATCATTAAGCGCCTCCTCAAATCCAAGCTCGCCCTGGAACAGAAAGAGGCCTGATGCACGGGAGGCGGACCTAGGCAGCATGTCACAATCAAGGCATATGAGAGGCTGCTACACAGAATAATACCACCCGAGGTGCTACCAGGCGCGCACATTGCGGACACAGACAGACCCCCCACACCACCGCAAATTGGAAAGTGTCATCAACACATGTACACAATCAACTTTTCATTGTAATGTTCACCTGCAATTATGCTGTATTGTTTAGTGTGTCCAATTGAAGTGTTTTTGTGGAACTACATATCCCAGAAAGATGCCCTGATTAATGTCTTGGTTGGTAATTAATGCATTGTGGGTTTGTCTGGGTCATGCAATTCCACAAAACCAATTACTGTGTGTTGACCTTATCACTGTTGCCCTGTACTGGATGTTCCTGTGATTGTACACCTAGACACTGGGTAGTTTTGAAGGATTTTAGTTACACTTTGACATGTTGAACATGATGATGTATAAGATGATTTCAGATGGCAGCCATAATATACTGCAATGTGCTCATGTTTAATTTACATGAAACAGGATGGTAGCATAATATTTACATAATTTTACAATCATCAAGGTAACTAAGCCTTCAATACATAGTTTAAACAATCTTTACATTAGGCAGATAGGAAATGCACTTTAAGTGGTAATGTCCATATTGCTACAGTAAATCTGCCATTTTGTTGTCACAGCTCCGGCTCCAGACTCGCAGCCTGCTGTTGTGGCTCATCCATCTCATCCCAATGTTGGGGATTTGGACCCTATAGGTGAGATGTAAGAGTGTTAACTAAGCATTTTTACACATCACACATGGCTGAAACCTACACCCTGTACATTACACACACACATGCATGGGATTTACAAATACTTTGCACATTCTGATGTACATTAATATTTACTAAAGCATGTGTTGTACCGAACACATGCACTTGACAACTATGATTGAGATGTGTTTTGACACCACATGACATTGCAATGGTCGTTGATAGTGTTTGAAATGTTTACCCAACAAATACAGTGCAATGTAATGTGCCATTATTTAATTAAGGGAACCATACAAAGGATTGTGCAACACCATCATCAATAGTTTATTTATGGTGTAAGTAGAAACCCACCACATAGATGCAATATGCATCTTGCAGACCTCACCATTATAACTAACTTCCCATTATCCACAAACCAACATTCAGCTTCGCATACTTACCTCTGAAATATTTTTTGTAGGAACATCACAACCGATGCCAGAGCCAACAGATCCCATACAGATGCTGGATACTAGGGGCCAGATGTACTAAGCCTTGAAAAGTGATAAAATGGAGAGTGATAAACAACCAGCCAATCAGCTCCTACCTGACATTTTTCAAACCCAGCCTGTGACATGGCAGATAGAAGCTGATTGGATGGCTGTTTATCACTTTACATTTTATCACTTTTTAAGCTTAGTACATCTCGCCCTAGGAGTGAAATAATACTGGAGCCTGTCACCACATTGGAACCTGCATAACAAAGAACACATCCAATCAATGTTATGCACTACACTCGGTCACATGGGCAGCAGCCCCCACTCCAACAAGCCAACAATAGTCCTACTAATGCTAATGATTTGACCAAATCCATTCACACATTTAAAGAGAAGCTATTTTTTTTTATGGAGTCACAGAGCCTCCAAATTGAACACATTAAGGGCTATGTGCAAAGCATTGGTCAGCAAATTAGAAAAGTGTCTCAAAGTCTGCATGCAAGTGTAGGAACACAAATTCGTATTGCATCCACAATAGACACACGCTTAGGAGAGATTGGCCAGGCCATTAGGGGCCAAGCCACCAATTTTGCTAAACTAAATGAGAATCTGCGGTACTTATGTATTATCTGGGCTCCCATGTTAAATGCACCCCATTTTTTCATACCCCTACTATCCAACTACGCATGGAGTTGATTTTATATAGTGTGGCGAGTGCAGCGAGCCACCGTGCCCGAAGCGTGGTGAGCACAGCGAGCTCCGCGAGGGGACGCGGTCTCATAAGAAAAACGGGAGCCCAGATATTACATAAGTACCGAATATGCTGGCACAGACCCAAGCTATTAATGGGCAAACAACTGCGTTGATGTCCCTACAAACTCAGTTAAGCATAAGCACAACCAATTTGTTAGGTCAACAGCAAACCACATCTAGTCAAAGCAGCAGTGTGTCCTCAACACCCATGAGTGGGTCGCCCACTACTCCCCCACATCGTAGTGTACGTACTAGGGGTGGAGGTGGCTCTATTGGCAAGGGTGGTATTTCCCGGTCTCAGGGCAAAAATGCATAAGGTTATAAATATTGTTTATTTTCCTGTGATGTAACATGCATCCGTATTCAGGTGCACATTGTCATATTGCACTTTTTCATTACATTTACAAAAACGTTCCTTTTTCGGCAAGTAAAATGTTTTTGCCAACTGCAACCTTGGTGTCATTCTGTTGATTACTTAAACCATACTTAGATTTGAGATTGACTATTCAAATATTACCTTCAAAGGTTGTTTTACGCTTACCAGGCGATTAATGAGATTTCATTAGGGGCTATTACTAAACTTTGAAAGGGTCCAGCGTTTAACATTGCAGAGTGTAAGTACCATGTAATTTAACCATTACATTTGAATCCCCTCAGCTCAGGCCTCCATGGCAGCTCCACCCCTTGTACCTATGTTTTGTAGCTTCAACAATGAATTCTATACATCAACCATGTTAGGATAACTTACATTATAAGGTCATAGGTACCACCATGTTTCAAGGAAATGGTGAAGCAGGTATGGCAGAACTTGCAGGGGGTGTGCATTAGTCCCCAAGTGGCCCTGTGCAATGTTAAAAAAAACAGTGGGTTGTTTTGTAAAGTACACAATGTCAGGGTCATATGGGTTTTTCTTTACTGTCAATGTTTGCAAGCACAATTACCTGTGAAATGCTGGCGTATCATCTGTGCCCGAACCACATTCCCCCTCCGCGTACTCCTAACTACCACTTGTTGTGTAGCTTCAGCTTCCTGCAGGACTGCTGCATTGCCAACATCAACATAATTAGGTTGGGCCAGAGCTATGTTATGTAGCATGCAGCAAGCCTGGATGATCAGTACTACTTTGGTAGGGTGGTAAAGCAGTGTACTGTACCTGCTGATCTGTCCAACCACCTGAATCTACTTTTCAGCACCCCAAAGGTGTGTTCCACTACATTGCGGGTGGCAATGTGTGCAGCGTTGTAGCGGTGCTGTGCAGGGCTTTGTGGGTTAGGTAGAGGTGTCATGAGCCACGGATGACACCCATATCCTGAGTCACCTACAAATTAATATAAAAAGTGGTTTGGTGGACACATAGCATGTGGGTATTTGGCAAGTAATCGTAGCAGTGCACACTATATAGGTTCCAAAAAAATAAAAAATTACATGCCATTACTCCTATGTTTAACATAAGCATTCATAAATGGCTTGTAAAGGGCAACACTCCCTCACATGCAGGGCCCGAATCCCAATGTGGGTGCAGTCTATGGCTCCCAGCACATTTGGAAATGCTGAGAGCCGATAGAATGCCACCTTCAGGTCCTGCCACTCGGACTCACAACGTGGGATCATTGTGATCTGTGCATGGTTCTGTCTAAAAAAAGGATAAAAAAAGAAAATGAGAAAAAAAAACGGCGTGGGCTCCCCCTCCTGAGCATAACCAGCCCTGGGCTCAAAGAGCCGGTCCTGGTTTCATAAATTCACAGGGACAAACAAGTTGGGGTTCCCTGAATTTTATAAAACCAGCACAAGGCTCAAGGACCGGTCCTGGTTCCCAAAATACGTGGGACAAAATGACTAGGGGACCCCGGTATTTCAAGAACCAGTACCGGGCCCAACCAGCCAGCAGGGTAATGCCACAGCCGGGGGGAGACTTTTTATACAAGTCCCCCCGGCCAAAGCATTCACCCCCTGACCGGTCAGCATTGGCAGGGGTCCTGGGGGAGTGGGGATTCCCCCAAAGAAGGGGTCCACCCCCTCCAGAACTTACCTGCCCATGCTGAAGCCCGGGGCTGTCCTCGATGCTTTGAAGTTCATGCTAACAGCTGCACTCTCTCGAATAAAGGATTGTATGTGGCTGGTACTTGGCGAAAATGGGTGGGAACAATGCAGCTCCTCAGCGGCAACAGAATGGAAGGACCCACACAGTGCAGCGTCATGGCATCACGACACTCAGAGGGACCAAACCAAGTGACGGGTAATCGGGATTACTCTGGATGTTTATTGTCTGCTCCAACCTGGCAGACATCATACAAACAAAATTAGCTGCATTGCTTTTTTGTGCCCCTTGATCCTTGGGGCCCCCTTACCCTTGGGGCCCGGGTCAGGCATACCCCTTACCGGCCCTGACGTCAGATGCCTGCCTCCCGCATCATCAGGGAATTACCATGAGAATGGCCAGTTTTTTCATGGGAATGCCCATGAAACATTGGGCTTTCCCATGGGCACATCCCCTGGACCACAAACCCATGCCCCCTGCCCACACTGATGTGTGCGAATAATCTCGCACACAGCGGCTGCACATGTACATAACTTACTATGCGCATGTGCAATCGCAAAACATTGCTCCCCTGTCCGAACACGCAGGGGAGCAAATGAACCTGGATAAGGGCCTACATCTCTTTCGTATTATGTCCAAATAAAAATGAATGCTTACAAATAATAAATACATTTTTATTAAAAAATCTGCCGAGCAGATTGATCTAATTTCATAGACATAGAGCTTTATTCTGCTTCACTCTCAGAGGCAAATAAAGCAGTCAGTAATTTCCCTGCACAGACACAAAATAACTCATCCAAATCGAATTCTCTCTGCACCTGTTACACCTGCCCCCCCCCCCCCCTGTTGGGCACATGGTTTTGTCCATTTGAGAAGGAATTTGCCTCTGAGAAAAGTACAAGAAACAGCCATCCCTGCCTAAAGTAGGTGGGTGAAGGGGATGCAGTTAACATCCCAGAGGAGGTTGGCAGTTAGAATATCGACGCCACAAGCCTAGGGTTAGACTCTTGCACCCAGAACACAAGGGCTCTATTTGGGGTTACCTTTAGGTCGGTAGAGCTGGGTTTATGCACAAGTGGGATTAGGCTATTTTTGCAAAAATGTATGATGATAGGCTCAGTTATTGTTTTTTTTTTTTCTGCCTGCTTTAGTCATGAAGAGGTGAGTTTTCAGGGAACGCTTGAAGATTTGATTCTTATTGTGCATGGTATGGCATTCCATAGAGTGGGTGCAGACCGAAATTTGAATATACCCACAAATAATTATGCCTACAGCTAATATAATACCCTCCTTCATTGTTTAATAAAATACTGTTTAACTTACGGTTTCATTTTTCATGCAGTATATTCTAGCCGTCTTTAGGATTATCTCTATATTTATTTATAGAAAGCAAGGTTATATAAACTACTGTAGCTCAAATTATGTATACAAATCTGGTTAGAAAAGGCCAGAAAGAATTCCTATAGGAGCTACTGCACCATTCCTCCTACCATGTATCGTTCTGCTTTTATGTGACTGTATATACTTTATACCATTTCTGTGCAACACTGTATACTTTGAGCATCTCCACAGTATGTGTGGCTTTCATGTGATTAAGATGCTCATTTTTGGAAAAAGTACATACTGTATTGCTGCACATGCATCTTGAGCCATATTTTTCAAAAATACTAGGTACATTCAAGCCCCTTTGTTTTAAATGCCATATATATATATATATATATATATATATATATATATATATACTAAGGGCTTAATCTAGCTCTGATCGTAGCATGTACTGTAATAGTCTACTCTGTTTACCACATGGTTTAGCAGAAATAAATGTATGTTTGTGTTGTACATCCATGTAACTATTCATGAACTTGCATCATTTGCTTGTGATCTCATGCTCTAAGTGTGCTCCTGCTTGTCTCCTGTATTTGTTTCATTCTTTAGTTTATTAAGTGTGTTGTTAATGGAGATTACATAAATTAGCCATCAAACAGGATAGCAAATGGGGCATCACAATTTCCCTTTGATGCACCTTGGATGGTCCTAAACATTGTATCCATGGTTACACAAGTCCCAATCGTATAAATAGGGAAGGAGAACAGAAGGTACTGTATCAGCAGAAGGAGCAACACAGGCTTACAGAGCTCCCACCCAGGACTACTACATTAGTAAGTACAATTTACTTTATCAAACTTGTACTTCCTCTATAGCCGTAACTTTTTACTGCACTTAAGAACATTACACAATCCAATTTTGCTAAATATAAATGGATAAACTGGACACAGTATTCTCATATGCTACTAGAAAGAATTTGATGGCAGATATAACTAATAATACAATTATATTGGAAATATCTGTACTGCATGTGATTTTACATTTTATATCAGTCAAATGCAAAATGTACTTTATCTTATTAAACACATTTTTGGTTTGTTTATTTAATAAACACATTTTATTGTCCTTTATTGGCTTGCAATAGCTGTGCCTGCAGACGTACTATGGCTCTACACGAGCCTTATACAGTATACATAGCGGTTAAGACTCATTTTACCATTTGGATAACATATGCTATATGCAAATCTTATATTGGCAGGTACTGTACTATGTGTTAAGTGTAGCAAAAGCATGCAGAGAAAATAGCAGGCAATGCAGAGTTGTATGTTCAAGGAGTTATATTAATATTTCAGATGGATTTCTAGCTCCTAACATACATAAGGTTGGTGCAGAAGCACTTATTTTATTATACAATTATGCATTTATATATACAGTAATAGTACATACCTAATTGCATCTCAACAGTCTAGAACCACGTGCATTGTGCTATATACTACACATATTTAACAAATATATAATTATCTAGCATTAAATAAGCAAATAAATGTTATTTTCTATGCTTGCTTAAGTAAATATTTTGTACAGTAATGATACCTAATAGTAAATAATTGTAGAATGTTCTTGCAGACAAGTATGTGTGTACAGACGGTAAGATATGGCTTCCGATGTTGCTGATATAGTGAACATCGGAAGCCATATCGCATGCAGATTGCATGCTTTTTTAGGGCTTGCGAGCCCGATGCGCTGCCGATGCGCACTCCCGTGTGAGCGCAAATCGGCAGTGAAATAGAGAGGGCAGCCAAGACTACATAGTGCATATCTGCACTATATAGTCTAAATTGTCCCTCTGCATGCATGACATGCTATGCGAGTCCCGATACGATCTGATCGCATCGGGACTAGCATCGCACGGCATATCGCCCCCGTGTGTACACACCATAAGAGAAATTAGGTTTATTGCAAACAGTATAATAGCAATAAATTGCAACAAAATGATAGATCCAAATATAAAGCAGTTCTGTAAAAAAAAACTGTAAATATACAAAACTGTTACAAAAGAAATTACTAATTTGTTAATAAAATAGGCCATATTAAACATGATATTTTTTTAATTGTTATTTTCTCCAAAATGAATTAGGTCTCTCATTTCTTTAAATATTTATTCAACTCTTGTTATCAATGGGGATGGTCTCCGTACCACAGAACCTTATGGCTTTCAGAGACATACAATATTCCACCCCCAACTGACACATAATCCAGACATCTCAATGTGACTAAGGGTCTCTGAGCAGATGGAAGAAATGGACAATATTTGTAATGGATTTTTAAATAATTTAAAAGATCTATGCATGCTCAATTTACATACATATTACTACTTATATGATAAAGTATGTGTTATTAAGACCATGCTACACATGGGATCTTATTCAGATCTGATGTAACATGTATAGAAAGATTTGTGTGAGTTATTTTGATTCTGTGCAGGGTAAATACTGGCTGCATTATTTTTACACTGCAATTTAAATTTCATTTTCAACACAACCCACCCAAATCTAACTCTCTCTGAACATGTTACATCTGCCCCACCTGCAGTGCACACGATTTTGCCCATTTTGAGAACAAATTTGTACTGCGATCAGATCTAAATAAGGGCCATGGTGCTTGATATGTGTAGATATTTTAATAGCTAAACCAATTGCTGCACCTAAAAAGACACATAGTCCCACCACATATCATTACACAGGGTTGCTTTTTTTCCATATAAAATAATATTAATACAAAGATTTCTCTAAATGATCTAAATGTCAATGTTTTACAATTGACACTTGAAGTACCACATATAAAGAACCATTTATCTATGTTTTTTTAATATATTGTGCAAATATTTTTTTTTATGAAAGACAAGGCCTTGTGGCATTTTACAGAATGTGACCCCTAGACCAGGGTTCAAAATAAGTGAATGCAGTTGCTCTGTAAGTGATAATACATGACATTTTTTATTTGGATTACTTACTTTGTTGGATTCTGTATGAAATCCCGACAGGCAAAATCCCGACAGGGTCAAAATCCCGAATATGTCAAAATACCGACATGGACAAAATCCCGACAAGGACAAAATCCCGACAAGGTCAATATCCCGACATTTAAAATCCCGACAAGGACAAAATCCCGACATTTAAAATCCCATCAAGGTCAAAATACTGACATATAGAATGTACAGGAGAAACAGTCAACATGACTTTGTGTTGACAGGTCGCGAGGTTGACATGGGTTTTTTCACAGTTTTTTTTACCCGAATGTCGACACGGTCGACATGGGCACAGTTGGAAGTGAACCGCAGCCACTCGCTATGCTTCGGGCACACTATTTTATTCTCCCACCATGCCCTAGTGGATGGTAGACAGAAAAGATGAGACTTGCACTGCACACACTAACTCCATTTAGAGATTGAGTGCTGTAGCTAATATATGTTTGTAATGCATATGAGCATTTAGAAAGCCAGCAACATCATAGCAAAATCATTGCAAAAGGTATAAATTTTAATGTAGAAAAAATGGCATAAGTGCAATCAGAAAAAATCATATACAAAGGGCTAAAAAGAAGGGACAAATACTTAGCATTGTCCAAGTGATCAGTAAGCACATAATGCTATAGAAAGCAGAGTCCCCTCAGGGCAGACCATATGGATGCCGACAGCTGTTTCGGTGCGCTTATCGCACCTTCGTCATGGGCAAATGACTGCCCAACAACCAAGATCTTAAATAGCCCCTCAGATACAATCAAATGCAATATCTCTCACCTGATAAATTATTAATGGGTATTGAATAACCAACCCATATGTACACATTGATGTATGCAGCAATTTCCATATGCTATTAAATGTGACTTCTTTTCAGGTCATGTTATAAATTTATTATCAGTTTGTGGGCCAGATTCTCTAAGCTTCAAAAGTGATAAAATGAAGAGTGATAAGCAGCCAGCCAATCAGCTCCTTCCTGACATTTTTCATACGCTGAGCAAATGCATTCACTTATTTTGAACCCTGGTCTAGCCAAACACAGGTGACAATAATCATAATTTTAGAGGTAAGTCAGAAGCAAACCTCTACGGGAGGTTTCTGTCCTCCCTGAGCTCGCCTTAGGACACCTGCGTTACGGTTTGACAGGTGTACCGCCCCAGTCAAATTCCCAACCTGCCACTGTCCCCGGAGCGGGTCACACTGGATCAGGAAAAGCAAAACATGAGAGTTCTTGAGTCTAGTGGAGTGGTTCCCAAATTTTTTGAATCACAGCACCCTACAGTAGAACAATGTTTTTCACGGCAGTCCTAGACCAAAAGTTTGTACTGAGAATTTCATAAATTAAATAAGTTGTGATTACATTTTATCCTTAGGTCCAGTTATGTGGTGAGGAACATGATTCACCCACATGTTTTATCATTGGAAGCCACAAGCACTGATTTTTTCTATTTCATTGACCATGAATAATTTGAATTGGTTATAAACCACCAACCTGAGACACCATTGCAAGTGCTCCGAGGCACCCCAGGGATCATAGGCGCACAGTTTGGGAATGACTGCTCTAGAGAAAGTAACGATATTAACAATTTAAATCTATGCTACCCATGAAGAGCTGGCCTCATGTTGTGATTTTGCCAATTCATCATGTCTAACAAATTAGTGCAGGTGGTGAGCAGGGGTATTTCAGATCCGATTTCTGCCTACTATTCAAGTGAAAACTGCACATCAGATTCAACATGGCCCATTAACAGAGCCCCTGAGAGGTGGAGAGCAGGTACTAATTACTCAGGCTTGCTGAAGAGGCCCGCCAGGGGCCCTGGTCTGCCCCCCCCCTCCCTGGCAGCAGCACCATGAGCTCTTACACTGTCAGTGCTTTACAGTGTCAGATGCTCATGCTGAGCCTGTCAGCAGAGCACATGATGTAGGGGTGTGCTGTGCTGCTGAGCATGGGAGGGGGATTATAACACATCCCCCTCGACTGGTTAAGAGGCTTTTCACTTTTTTCTGCTAAGGGGGAATGGCCACGCCCCCACATTTTTACCGGTGCCTGGCATACCTTTCGGCAGCCCTGCCCATAAGTATAACTTCTTGTAGACTATTAAGTGTATATTGTACTTTATTGTGGATTTTATGAACATTGTGTAATTAAATAAAAAAATTAAAATGATACATGTGTATATAAAACAAAATAATATTACATTTATGTTTATGCTCCTAATAATTTAAGAACCTCAGAAGCACTACATGTGTTTGTTTAAAATATTCTGAAGGTACTGTATACTGTAATTAGATTTTTATTGGCACACCAGGGTAGTTATGTTTTATGTTAAGTGATCCTATTAGTGATGTCTACAGCCAGCAAAAGGTATCCTGGAAACTCTACTTGAGGGCCTGGGACTCATTTCCAGTCCGTGCCCCAGGCCACCCCCTCCTCACTTGACTTACCATAACCGGGCTCCTGCTCCCCCATCTCCTCTTCCACTGAGCTGCAGCCCAGAGGTCCCGGAGCACATGTTTATACAACTCAGGATGCCAGCGGCCACCAGCACCAGCTGGTGAGCCAATCAGAGCTTGCATACTGGCTGCCGGTATGCAAGCTCTGATCGGCTCAAAAGACGGTACAGCATTTTAATTTGCTGCCGGTATCCTGGGTTGAATAAGCCTGTGCTCTGGGATCTGCTTTGTTCAGCACACTGAGCGCAGCACATCGGAGGCAGTTGGGGGGCGGGGTTGCGTTGGGAAAAATGAGCTGCCTGGGCACTTCCAGAGGCCAGGGCCCGGGGCAGCTGTACCCATAGCACCCCTCTATTGGCGGTTCTGTTGAGAGATGTCACCAGGTAATAACTTGCTCCTGTACTAAGAAATGAAACATTTATGGAACTCATGCATTGTCATATTACACATGAAAATCATGTTTACTCTCACTGGGAATTTAACTTTTTATATATTTCTTATTTTAAGATTCCAATACATGAATAATTATTGCTTTCCTGTATTTGTGCAATTTTTTTAGAGACGAAAATATCCTTTCAAATATGTCAACAGGATTTGTGTCGCCACTAGACCTCTCAGAAGACATATTGGATAAGCGAGAGCAGCACTGTAAGCTTTTAGGTAAATACCATTATTGGTCATTATGTCCTATACTTCATTAGATAAGCTGGTGAGTCATCTGGAGTCACACTACAGCACAATGGATGATTCACTTTAATGAAATGTAGAAACCTGATCTCTTTTGACTTTTGGTAATAGACATGCCAGATGGGACGGGAAAGAGGGTGGTTGTTCCTCCTGGGGTCAGATCTAATTGTTTCTTAGGCATATTAACCCCTTTCTGTAATAATTCAATACGGAACGTGTAACACAAATGCGTCAGGTTATGTCATTTGTGATCATCTATTTAGCTACTGAATAATATAGAACTTTCTTGATAAGTAACTAGATCTCATTTATAGTTAATTTACTACACTATTACAAGGTTAATTTTCATTTATTTATATATCATAATTGGAGATGTACATCTAGGTGGTTTATTAATCCGATTATTTAAATCAGTTGACCTAATGTACTGCTTTTTAATTCTGTCATTACGTCATTTCCATTTCTCATTTTACATTGATTTACGTTCTTATTTTTATTCTTGCCACCAATGATCTCTTTGGATGTCTGTATCCCATTAGCATCATCCGGCCCTATGTTATTAATAATGATGGGGCACCATCTCTGTTTGCCAAACCATTGACGATAAACCAGGTTGCTGTCATTTTGTGTGTGCTGCTAATTGGCTCGTACTTTGGAGTGTAGCTGTCATGCTGACTGCATGGTAATGTTTTATTTATATATTCTTTAATGTGCAATCATATAACTCAGAATGTTTAACCACTCATTTTCTTTCAATAATTTTCCTATAATTTGGCTAGTACAATGCATGGTCTGTGTCATAATCTAAGCTCCAGTTTTCTCTGCGTTTTCCTAAAATTAATGCCTGGAAACTATTTACAGAGTTATCTCATGCATGCACTGATGTCTGTCTAGTGTGGCTTTGCTGCTGATTTATTGTATTGTATTCTTTATGGGAAATACTGTATATGCAGCATATCTGGCAGGAGGACTGCCACAAAGCCAATATTTCATTATTCTTATTTCTAAAGAGAGTTTGAGTTCAGAATCAGATACTGTATAGCTAGTACCAGAGGGGCTGAGAGGGGAAGAGCAGGTATTGATTTGCTGGCCATGAACTGTATGTAGTGCACCATAAAGCACATCAGCCATTTAAGCTCAGAAGTACAGGATCATTACAGATCCAATCGGAAGATTGCACAGTGTGTACGACCCACGTATATGTGCCACATGAATTGTATGTAGAGCACCTTATAGGATCAGCATAGATCCAATTGGAAGATCGCACAGTGTGCACGGCACTAATTGAGTGCACACCCTTTGACAATTACCAGTGACTCTGCCTGACAGATTGTGAGCACTAGTACAAGTGTAGGACAAATCTGTCCGCACGGATTATACATCTGCACCATATGCAGTGGTTCAGATAGAACTATCGTGGGCAGAATCAACCCCATTTGAGGAATATATACGCAGAGGGCAATACATTGCTTTGATTAGACAACAGACAGTGAGAATATCACCGTGTTAATCAAACACCCTACACAGGCACTGCATTAATCCACTATCACACTGTGGAATTTAAGCAGTAACTAGACAAGTATACTCAAGCTACAATATTCACAGAGTGATTTTTAATCTTTAAAATTTCTTTTTCTCTTTAAATCTATATCTTGTTTTAATATTTTCACTACTTACCTTAAGGTCTCATATCATTGACAAACTGTATTATCCAGCACCATTACAGAATGATGACCTACTAGCTCTTAATAAAGTTTAATAAATAAAACTTCTAAAAATAATCAAATACGTCAACAAATAAAGTATACACCTTTTATTGGTAAAAATAATATTTTATTACTGTGGAACAGGAGTGCATCCCAGTCAAACTGATTCACCTTTTTTCTCTTCCATTGTTATTGCTCATTTTTGAATCAGGGGATCAGCACCCTAAATTGCCAGGAAAGATATTTATAAAAATTTCCAGCGAATATAAGCACAATTATTCCACGATACCATACATTGCTTCAAAAGCACCTTATGGTGCGGGTCTCTCCACTTCTTCTCTTCTCGCATTTACTTAAGAGTGATAATACCACTCGACTCCAGACCCTGCACATAACGCGAACAGTGCATCATTGCACAAGAAACTAAAACGAAATCAACTCCCTACCTTTTAGTAGGTCCAATTCTGACAAAGTACCTACCCTCATCATTATGAGCAATTTCAGTCTTAGCCAAGAGCTGGGGAACAGAAGGGAGAGATGGAATGATGCATCAGGTAGTTTGTTTGGGGATAACCAACCAATGATCCAGGACAATCACTGGAGTACAGATTTAACCAATTTAAAGAATCTACTATACAAACAAACGAAGGCACATTGGAATAAGGTGACCTTTGAGAATTATCTTAAATTTGACATGACACCGAGAGGACTGAGACCCAAACTATTCCCATCCTTCGAATTGGATGAAGATCTGAGGAAAGAATGGGAGACAGTCCTCCTCAAATGTTCCAAAGAATGCATAGAGATTCTTATAAAACACGACACAAGGAATTTAGAGAAGTACACGGTGGAAATTGATAAAATCAGTGAAAAACTTAAATCGTCTGAAAAAGAGGAAGAATTCCAAAAGATGTATAGCAAATACAAGGAAGATCTGGATAGATTTGAAAAAACTATTTTGGAAAGGAAAAGATCAAAATTTCACAGAGATAAAGGGGACTATACCCAAAACACGGTATACAAATGGAATATTAGGCAGAAACGGAAAGATCCTGATAACTCCTTTAATATCAGCACCTCAGAGGTTGAATCCTCAGATGGAGAAGAACTCAATCTGGCCTCATCCAACAAATGGCAAAGGGCCCGTTTTTTAGGACAGGGCACAGCCCGAGAGGGGGATCGAGGTCCAGAAAGCCTAAGAAAATCCGAAGAGGAGGGAAGAAACATAAGGAAAAGAGAGAGAAGAGAGTGGGAGAGATACCCGCAGAGAAACAGACGTCAAGCAAAGAGATATTAAGTAAGGACGAATTACAAATCATTAACCTCACCAAAAGAATCCTCACAGACTCACAAATCAGTGTCCTTTCTAAGGGACTTAGCTTCTCACCAGACCACCAAATGGATAGATTTACGGTTGAAAAAGATGTTCATTTATACGCTAGAAAACTACTCCTGAAAAAACTATTTACCAAAAAGGAACAGGAGGGAGATAGTGAACCAACCTCCAATAGCTTCACAGAAGAGGATGAACGAATCCTAAAAATACTGGAAGATCTGGAAGCAGAGCGAGAGGATAGTGAAGAACCGTATAATCTCAATCTAAAACCCCTTAAGAAAAAATCAACATTTACCCCCGATGCAAAAATCTGCCCTCAAGTACACATCTTCACGGAATTGGTGTCAAGGGACCTTGACAAATTATTACATAACAAACAATCCAAATGCTGTAATAACATCAGCAGAGAAGAACAATTAGCTCTGAGGGAGATGCAAACTTGGGAAGACACGATTTTCAAATCATCCGACAAGGGGGGTAATATTGTGCTGTGGGATAAGGAGCTCTACCTGAAAGAGGCGAATCGGCAGCTGTTGGACACCACAACATATAAAAGACTCATCTTCAACCCAACTGCCAACTTCCTGAAGCAATATGAAAGGATGATAAAAACTGCATATGATAAAGGTACCATCTCCAAGACTGAAATGGAATATTTAGGGGTCACTAACCCGAAAATGGCTACCTTTTATATGCTACCCAAAATCCACAAAAACAGAAATAACCCATCAGGAAGGCCAATTATTTCAGGAATATCCAACCTAACAGAAAGAGCATCCACATTTGTAGACCACCATTTGAGGAGATTTGTGGTAGAATTACCGTCTTACATCAGAGACTCTATGGACATCCTCAGGAAGCTAGAGGATGTGCATGTCCTGGAAAATACATTGCTTTGTACACTCGACGTAGAATCACTGTACACGAGTATCAGCCATGAGAGAGGTATCCAAGCCACTGAATATTTCCTCAGAATGAGAAAATTTGAGGAAATAGATGAATTTGCACTGGAGCTACTAGAATTTGTCCTCACCCACAATTGCTTCACTTTCGATGACAGGTACTACCTGCAGGTCCGTGGGACTGCAATGGGTAGTACCTGTGCCCCGACGTATGCCAACATATACCTTGGCTGGTGGGAGAAGGAGTGGGTTTTTAGAGCTGAAAATGAGAGATATACCAACTGTGTAGTAGGCTGGTACAGATTCATAGACGATATCTTAATCGTATGGGAAGGGAGCATGGACCTACTCAAAGAAATGATTAACAACCTCAACACCAACACACTGAATTTAAAACTTACCTCCTGCATCAGCAATAAAGAAATCACCTTTCTGGACCTAAAAATAAGAAAAACAGACGAAAACAAGTTGACAACTGACATATTTCGCAAGGCCACTGCAACTAACAGTATACTACATGAAACCAGCTCACACTTTCCAGCAACCCTCAGAGGAATACCTAAGGGGGAATACATACGTCTAAGACGTAACTGTTCGGAAGACGGTACATTTGAGCAGAGAGCTAAAGAACTGAGACAGAGACTGCTGTCTCGGGGATACAGTAACAAGTTACTAAAACAGGCATATGGAGCAGCCAAGAAGATGCCAAGGAGGACACTACTCACACCCAAGGCCAAAAAGAGTGATGACTCCATCCCCAGATTCATTAGCACGTACTGCACGGACTGGAAAGAAATAAATAAGATCCTAGCAAGACACCAACACATCCTCACTACGGATGAAGATCTCAAAAACAGCATTGGGGATCGCATTCAAAGTAGCTGGAGGAGATCACCCAATTTGAGGAACCAATTAACAAAAAGTCACTTCACGCGAAAATCGAAGAAGACACCCGCCACAGTAGGCTGCTACAAATGCGGCAGATGCAAGGCCTGTGAATATGTATCCAACACTAAAGAAATGAAGAACAGGTACGACCAGGTCATAAAGATCAAGGACTTCATCAATTGTGAATCCATGGGAGTGATCTACTGTTTAATATGCCCTTGCGAACAAAAGTACATAGGAATGACCAAGAGACCGTGGAAAAAAAGAATCCTGGAACATGTAGGAAACATTAAAAATGCAGAGAAAGATTGGGAAAAAATGAAAAAAATCACCAGTGTGGCGAGGCACTTCAGGAAGTACCATCAAAGTAACCCCAAAGGTCTGAAGGCAATTGCCTTGGAGAGAATTACACTGGGTATCAGAGGTGGGGACATTACACTCGAACTTCTGAAGAAAGAATCCAGATACATCTTTCTAATGGATAGCCTCAAACCACATGGTCTGAATGAAGAAATCCATTACTCTGCTTATCTGTAAAGTAATAAAAATTTGTGTACTGTGCTGGAGGTGGAGGCCACCCTTGGGACCCCCAGAAAAAGCACAGTCACACACCTTTACATGTCTTTTAATTCTCAAAGGCCAGTATCCCCACTGCCCTTAAATATCCAGCAATTAGTACAACAAATGTATCATGCCGGTGTACTATGTTCGTGATTACTATACCCATTACTTCTACACATGTTCTCCCGGACTAATCAAAAACACCACGAGTTGTCATATAACAGTATTCTCCACATCATGTTACTCCACCAATTATTCAGACACTGTACACCTATTGGGACCCAATAGAGGGATGGATCAGCACAGTAAAATATCATCATACTGTTCCAATATTTCTTTATTCAATACCACAGACTCTCACAGACACGTTATTGTGTAGTATAATTTTGGTCACTTAATACTCTCACAACCAGCACCAACATCAAGGTCAAATCACTGTTGGCCTCATCAGCACCGTGGGTAAACTCATCTCAGTATAACAACTAACACTTTTTAATTATTTATTCAGAGCAATTGTCACAATTAAAAAACTTCTTTAGGAATTTCATTTCCAGGGTAATCAGTATTAATCCCTGTACATGCACAGCTAATTTAATAGGCATTGTCACCAGCACATTTTTTTATCTATCACTTTTATTTTATTTTTAGTGTGTCTCACCACTCGTGTGTCATATTTTTTATTTTTTATTTTTTTATTTATTTATGCCTGAACATTCCACGCTCAGCAACAGCATAGTTTTCACTACACACACAGTTCACAACATGCACATAACATATCAGTGCATTTATGAATTTATAATAGGACCAAGTGGAGTCTTAATATAATTAGGGATGAACATGGTAAAATAATATATAACAAAATAATATATATAAACAAGCGACAACAGTACAGTGGCAGCATCACCATTTGTATTTATTAATTGCAGTTAACAAACCAGGTAACCTTAATTACCATATATTTAATAGTGACACATTGGTAATGTGTTACTTCTACCATGCAATAATTTGCAATAACATTGTACAATGTGTTGCCATATCTGTATAAAAATGTTGCAATGTGACTTCTCTCACATTCTATGATGGATCAGACAAATCCTCCCCTATTCCCTGGGAAGCTCAAGCAACCAATGAGAATGCCAAAGTCCATTTGAATAGTGAAAAAACGGACTACCATTGGCTCCAAGCAAAATACGCCCATTTTAGACTGATCCCATAAATATCACCAATCCAGGGGGGGCCAGGTACTTAGGTGATAGCCTTGAAAAAGCTACTTAGTGAAATGCGCATTGGCAGCCCTCCTCTGTGAAATTGTAGCAATTTAGCCTGTTAAATTATGTAATGTCTGTTTGTCTCATGTAAAAATACCTCTGTTTAGTTAGCTCAGCAGCTCCTGTGCGAGTAGCTCTGAGGTGCAGCAGCACACGCCGGCCAAGGGGATTACATCCCTGGCAACAGGCATTAATAGGAGAGTGAGTGTCCTTGCCCACACTGGCGTATAGCCACAATCATTACTCGTGTACAGCAGCGCATAGTGTCATGTTCTGACAGCGCTAGCAGCACGTGTACACTCAGTGATCACTGTCAACAGTGAAGGAGATCCTGGCATAGAATCTAGTGTATACGATCTGACACAAGTTCCATTCACATATATATGTTATACTAACCCTTAATAGCGCATTGGTTATTTAAAACACAGAAGCGCAACACTAGTGGGGATACAATCTTAGGATTGCACAGTGTGTAGGGCAATCAGTGTTTGCACATTTATTGCGACATCTACCAGTAACTGTGCCTGTTAGAGAACTGTTTTGCTGTGCACATATAATCCATTTAAGCCTGTCAAATACGTCACTGGTATTGGCTTTCACTCTTGTATATGTGATATCAGAACTCGTTAATAGCGCATCAGAAAGCGTATGAGTTATCAAAACATAGAAGCACAGTGCGAGTGTTGATCCAATCTTAGGATTGCACAGTGTGTATGGCAATCAGTGATTGAAGACCCATCTTGGCAGTTAACAGTGACTCACTGTGTGCAGTACACCACTGGCATTTGCTTTTATTGATGTATATGTGATATATTAACTTGTCAACAGCGCATTGCAAAATGCAGTAGCTATTTTAGCACAAAAACACAATGCTAGTGTAGATCCAACTTGAGGATTGCATAGTGTGTATGACATCCAGCGATCACACATTCGTACTGGCAGCCTACCAGTGATCTTGCCCAATAAAGTAATGCATGTATGTGAACACGTGATTCATTAAACTGTGCACAACATACCATCAATACTGTTCCTACCTATGTATACGTGCCACATGAACTGTATGTAGTGCACCATAAAGCACATCAGCCATTTAAGCTCAGAAGTACAGGATCATTACAGATCCAATCGGAAGATTGCACAGTGTGTACGACCCACGTATATGTGCCACATGAATTGTATGTAGAGCACCTTATAGGATCAGCATAGATCCAATTGGAAGATCGCACAGTGTGCACGGCACTAATTGAGTGCACACCCTTTGACAATTACCAGTGACTCTGCCTGACAGATTGTGAGCACTAGTACAAGTGTAGGACAAATCTGTCCGCACGGATTATACATCTGCACCATATGCAGTGGTTCAGATAGAACTATCGTGGGCAGAATCAACCCCATTTGAGGAATATATACGCAGAGGGCAATACATTGCTTTGATTAGACAACAGACAGTGAGAATATCACCGTGTTAATCAAACACCCTACACAGGCACTGCATTAATCCACTATCACACTGTGGAATTTAAGCAGTAACTAGACAAGTATACTCAAGCTACAATATTCACAGAGTGATTTTTAATCTTTAAAATTTCTTTTTCTCTTTAAATCTATATCTTGTTTTAATATTTTCACTACTTACCTTAAGGTCTCATATCATTGACAAACTGTATTATCCAGCACCATTACAGAATGATGACCTACTAGCTCTTAATAAAGTTTAATAAATAAAACTTCTAAAAATAATCAAATACGTCAACAAATAAAGTATACACCTTTTATTGGTAAAAATAATATTTTATTACTGTGGAACAGGAGTGCATCCCAGTCAAACTGATTCACCTTTTTTCTCTTCCATTGTTATTGCTCATTTTTGAATCAGGGGATCAGCACCCTAAATTGCCAGGAAAGATATTTATAAAAATTTCCAGCGAATATAAGCACAATTATTCCACGATACCATACATTGCTTCAAAAGCACCTTATGGTGCGGGTCTCTCCACTTCTTCTCTTCTCGCATAGGCAGGACCAGGTCAGATGCTGATGGGGTCATTTTCCTCCTGTGCAGCCACCATCGCCTTCTGTTCAGCACGTCCCAGCTTTGCAGCACCAGTGCTTAGCATTTTTCTCCATTTTTTGTGTACTTGGCAACACCTCCCAAGATTTGGCAGTGCTCTCCCTATTCACAGGTCTTTTGCCACTCTTGTTGACCCTGACTAGGACTTCCTTAAAATGTAGTATGAGGTGTTGTTCCGAATGTTGCATACAGTCTATCTGGGTGTGCCAGAACGATGCTCCCATCTATCATTAATGCCCCCCTCGTCACGCCTACACATGCAGTGCAATGTTTACATCATTAACAACTGCATGTAGGAGTGGGGGCTGGTGGTGTCACTGGCCAATATTGTTACCAATATTGTTCACCACTGTCTGTCGTTCACTCAGAAGTACAGCGGGAATCAGTTAAGGTATTGCTCATTGAGTCAATTGTCTATTGTATGCCCAGCATTGTGGTAGTAGTCAGTATTTTACCATTATGATTTTACTATGCTCACCATGTACAATTCCAACCTACAATCCTGTTAATGTAACTATTGAGTATTTTAAACTGTACAGATTGAAACGCTCTCATTGTAGCGGTTCCTAGCGATACCGCCATCCTCCGACAGAATGAGGCGCGTGCACACGTCTCGCTCGCATGCCCTGTTCTGAGGCTGTCCCTTTCTGAGGCCGTTCGGAGGCTGTTGCTGCCCACCGCCCATCTCTCCGCTTCTGCACATTATGCCCCAGCCTGCCTCTGCTTCCTGACCATCTCCTTGAAGTGGAGACAGGCAGGGAAGCCTTCGGTACCCGCTCCCTGCCACCTTGCTGATGGGGACACGTAAGCAAGTAAGCCACTCAAGCGTCCTTGTCAGCCAGTCAGCCGACGACGGCTCAATCTGTACATGCATATTGCACAAATAAACATGTATAATATATGTGAAAATATATAAAAATTGCTTCCAGACAACTTATCTGAACAACTGATAAGGAGCTGTGATATCCAAATGAAAACAAGAAAGGGAAAAACTGCATCAGTTTCTCAAAACAATGAAATGGACGTAAAACAGCCACGGCGGAAGGATACACCAGCCCTAAACCGGCCACCTTTTCTTCCAGGCAAGACTAATCATTCCCATGTTATCTCATTATTTGTATTGGGTGTTTTCATTTCTTATCAATTATGACAGACTGGCTAGAAGGGTACAGAGATCTGGTAGATAAAGGGTTGTGTAATGAGGCATCCACTAGCCCAGTGGTTAAATATTACTTGTGCTTGTACAATGCTAGCCATTATCTACAAACTCCCGTAAAGAAACATGCACAAGAAAATTTCCATTCTACATATAAATTGTGTTTATAAAACTTTGGCTATAGCATAAAATGTCAATTACATGTAACTAATGCAAACTCTAAGGGCCAGATGTACCAAGCTTCAAAAGTGATCAAATGGAGAGTGATAAACAGCAAGCCAATCAGCTCCTACCTGCCATGTCACAGACTGTGTTTGAAAAATGTCAGGCAGGAGCTGATTGGCTGGTTGTTTATCACTCTCCATTTTATCACTTTTGAAGCTTAGTACATCTGGCCCCAACTGTGATCTTAGAATTATGTCTCTGTCATGATGAAATAATGGCAAGCAACACTATTTAGATTTTTCAGAGCTGTTGTTGAAAAAGTTTGATGACGTTGACAAACAGCAGAAGAACAAACAAATCCCATTTGTCCTTAACAAAGAGCAGGACTTGAGAAAACCTAGAAGAAAAGATGCACTGCACACATCACCACCCCTCCCAGGTACAGTAACAACACTGCACTGACTAGTCTATGTTTGCAGTACAATATAAGGGCAGAACGGTGCATAAACCAGTACCCCCTATAGCAGGGGTGGCCAACCGGTCAGAGGTAAAGAGCCAAAAAATATCGGTAGTCAAGCTAAAGAGCCGACATCATGCGCGTGCGCCAAAAAAGGGACGTAGTCTATTTTGACCCCTTGTGCAGTGCCATATATACATATGCCCATAATAGTGCCAGATACACATATGCCCCCCACGGTGCCAGGTATGCACCACACGGTGCCGGGTATGCCCCCACAGTGCCAAAAACTGCTATGCCCTCACAGTGCCACAAACTGCTATGCCCTCACAGTGCCACAAACTGCTATGCCCCCACAGTGCCACAAACTGCTATGCCCCCACAGTGCAAATTTCCCAGCAGCAGCACTCACCGTTGTTGCTGCTGCTGCCAGGTGGGGAGAGGACAGTCTGGTGTTCCCCTGCAGTCCTCCTGTCATGTCACCGATGGGAGGAGAGCACAGCACACCGCGCGTCTCCTTCCCCCTTACTTCCCTGTGACTGGGCCGCCCACCAATCAAAGCTCACTGGCCGGCTCCTGATTGGCTGCTGGCCCACGAGCTCTGATTGGCGGACGGCCCAGTCACAAGGATGCACAGTAAGGGGTAGGAGAGATGCGCGATGCGTGCTCTCCTCCCCTCAGAAGGAGAAGGGATTCAGGGAACCGGCAGCAGGGGGGACTGGGACATACGGTGGGTGGCGGGCAGCAGTGGGAGCAGGAGCCACACTTTACAAGGGGGAGAGCCGCATGAGGCTCAAGAGCCACAGGTTGGCCACTACTGCCCTATAGGAAAGGGTAGGCCCTCAAAAGGGGAGGTCCACCAGGGTATCCACTGCATCCATAGGTCACTCCAACTGTGGGTACTGTATCTAAACATGCAGTGCTGCATAATTTGCTCTTTATATTATACAGCAGAGTAGTGAGCCTCAACTCCAGGTTTGGGATTATAAATACTGTATGCATTCAATCTATAACACATTTTATTAGGGAAAACTCAGTCTGTGTGCAAACATCATGATTGTGCATTAGTGACTAACTTGGGATGGTGTAATGGTTACCATTACTGCCTCACAGCGCTGAGGTTATGGGTTCCATTCCCACCATGGCCCTAACTGTGCAGAGTTTGTATATTCTCCCCATACTTGCGTGGGTTTCCTCCGAATTCTCTGGGTTTCCTCCCACAATAAACTATACTGGTAGGTGAATTGGCTCCCAACAACCATTAACCCAAGAGTGAATGTGAATGTGTGTGTGCATGTAAATGTGGTAGGGAGTAAGCTCCACTGGGGCATGGACTGATGTGAATGTTCAAATATTCTCTGTAAAGCGCTGCGGAATATGTGTGCACTATATAAGAAACTGTTAATAAATAAATACAAATAAAAGCAAAGAATTCCACACTAGTCTTTCATTGGGCCTTAAATTCTACCACACAAATTTAACAGAATTCAAGAAACAATGAAATGTATTAAGCATATTTAATCTTTAAAATTAAAATGTATTAATATATATTTGGGTGAAATATTGTTCAAAGATAATAAAAAGATAATGTGATAGAAAAAATATAGTTCAGTGATTTGGGATCTTGTTTTACTGCTACTGTTCCTCCACTTTTAATATTATTTTATTGTAATTATAGATATTGGAACATTGTTGTCTCTTCAGTAAGTGCCACTTTATAACACAGGTTGATTTATCCAATTATCCGTTATCCAAATTATTTCTGAAAACCATTGTTTCTAAAATGTACTAAAAGCCTACTGGGGACATATGTAAGTGGCACTAATGGGGACATCTGTAACTGGCACTAATGGGGACTTCTGTAACTGGCACTACTGGGGAAATCTGTAACTGGCACTAATGGGGACAGGATATGTAACTGGCACTAATGGGGACAGGATATGTAAGCGGCACTAAATATGTGCAAGAAAATGATTGCTGGCATTCAAATTCACTGTCTGACATTGTACACAAACTTTGTTTCATGTTTGAAATCTTGTTTCATGCACAAATAAAATATATTTGTGTTTATTTCATGTGTTGATGTGTTTATACAACATAAATGCAAGATGTTGCCTATAGTAACCAACCAGCATTGAGGTAACATTTATCAAGTACATTTTCTAAATTGACAGGAAGAAGCCGATTGGTTGCTATGGACAATTTCTCTAGTGGTCCACATTTCACTGTTAAATACATCATCATTAGGGGGACAGGTATGAAGCAGAGAAAGGAGTGGAGAAGTTGCCAATGGAAACCTATCAGCTATGAGAGCATTATTTAAAAACATATGTCACAGCTGATTGGTTGCCATGGGCAACTATTCCACTGGCTCACTTCTCCACTCTTTTCACTGCTTCATAATCTACCCCTTAGATTCCTTTTCTTATTGCAGCCCCCATTTTATCAGGGCACCCTATTCAATGCCGCAGGGGCTCGCTGCCCCTGACATCGATTTTTAACCCCTGCGGCGGAGCTGGGGGCAGCGGCAGGCAGGGAGATGGAAGCCTCCCTGCCTGTGCCTGACACTTCTGTCGGAGAAGGAGGGCTCCTGGGGACACAGGCAGAAGATGCCCCCCGGGAGAGCTGGCAGGGGATGCGGTGGAGGGAGCCTCTGCACTGGTCCCGCTCGTGCATATGTAATGAGCGGAACCAGTGTGCAGTGAATATTAATGAGTGGCTCCCCACCCCCTGCTGGCATATATGTAAAGTAAAATTTTGTAATTGAAATATATATTCATGTGCAGCTAAAAATAAAAATAGCATGCCCCTTCACAGAATAAAATTACTGATATTTTGACACCAAATTTAAAAAAAACACCTTTATTTTAAAAGATCACATTCCAGTTCACCTTAAAAAGATGGAGATTGCTAAACGGTGACACTGCGAAAATCACGTTGAAAGCAATTTGCCATCCGAGCATTGAATACACTCATGGCGAATTATCGCTAATGTAAGTGAAAATCCCATTAAAAAACAACAGCGAATTGCAGCGAGCATTAAATGGAGAACTGGCCGGCATTCACTGTTCGCTTTCGGCGAACAGTGAACATTGAATAGGGTGAATCAGATTTTCAGTGAAGAAGATTCACCGCAGAGAGTGATAACAGCCCGATTCGCTGTAAAAAATGGTGAATCCTGAGCATTGAATACTGCCCTTAAGCTGTGTACACACGGGGTCGAAAGGGGCTGAAATCGCTGGAAATATGGTCGCTGGCGACCATATTGCCAGTGATTGGAGTGTGCCCCGGCGATAAATCGCCGGGTGCACGCTCCCGTATTCAGCCCCGTTCTAATCGCTGGTCGCGGAAGCTTGCTCCTGCGACCAGCTGATTACCTCTGCGGCTCCCCCGGCAGAGGTTCCTTCTCATCAGCGACCATCTCTGGTCGCTGATGAAAAGGAGAAACTGAGCATTATATTGCTCAGCCATATATTGCTAGCAATATATGGCTGAGCAATATATCTCCCCCGTGTGTACACACCTTTAGTGTCTATGTATGAATACTTAGGGCAGTATTCAATGCTCCTGATTCATCGTATTTTTTTGGCAATTTGCTGGTGTATTTCAATGGGTTTTTCACTGGGATTTGCCGAGAGTGCATTCAATGCTAGGATGGAGAACTGCTTTCAGCATGATTTTCGCCATGATTCACCGTTTTGCATTCAACATCTTTTTAAAGGTGAACTGGAAAATGATCTTATAAAATAAAGGGATTTTTTTTGTGTCAAAAAATCAGAAATTTTATTCTTGCATGCACATGAATATATATTAAATTTGTACTTAAATTTTGTTTTTTTTACACATTTCCCAGCAGGGGGTGGGGAGCCGCTCATTACATATTCACTTCACACTGGTCCCGCTCATTACATATGCACCAGTGGGACCAGTGCAGGGGCTCCCTCCACAGACCCGGGGAGGGGCGGGGGCAGCATGTGCTGCCTGTGTCTCCGGAAGCCCTCCTCCCCCCCAACCAAACATTCGGGGGCAGGCAGGGAGACTTCCATCTCCTTGCCTGCCACCTTCCCTGGTTAAAAATCGCTGTCAGGGGCAGCGAGCCCCTGCGGAATTGAATAGGGAGACAAGGAGGGCTGGCAGTGAATGCTCCAACCCTCCGGAACGCGGCGAATGTGCAGCGAATCCTAAACAGGATTTGCTGCACATGCCGAAAAAGGACATTGAATCATTCACTTAGTATAAACTTACCACCTTCCTTTTTATGTACCTCTTCTCTTAGTAAGAAATGATAACTTAGGCCAGCCTGGTGGAGATACCGAATGTACTGTAACATTCATAAGATAAAATGTATTTACAAATATACAGATCTCTACCCTTCTCTCCATTAATTATCTCAATGTAATTCCTTATGTACAGTAAAAACTGGAATAAAAGGCAAATGGATATAGGTGAATTTAGACAAAAAATCTATTTTATACTGATGCTGTGGGCATTTGCGGTTTTCTTAACACCATTGTTATTTTTTTTGCTGTGTTTTTCTATATTCTAGGTGTAATACTGCTGAAAGAAGATAGGAGAACCGTTATTGTGGAGAGTGAAGAAACCGATGGATAGAGAGCAATTTCTTCAGATTATCATGACATAATTCAATAATGTATTTTAAGTACTGTACTATAGTTTAGAATGAAATACGCAGAGCCATCGAGAGTAGCGACAGGCCTGGGTACTGCGGAGGCCTAGATGTTGCCACATTCCCTCCCAAAAACATGGGGGCAACAGTGTTTGCGTAGGGTGCACAGAGGCACATTTGTCCACCTTTCAGCAATCCTGTTAACAGGTAGTTAGTGTGAGGCCCCCCACCTCCCTCTCGATGCACTGTATTTGAACATTTTGTAATTTTATAACTGGTTTGTACCTTTTGTGTTTTAATGATGAATACACTGTTGAGTAGCAATTAAAATTTTGTATGAATCTTTTTTATATATTACAAAAGTTAACCCGCTAGAAGCAAATTCTTCGAAAGCTAGATTGTTTCACTTGCTGCCAACAGATGGCAGTGTTTCGGTGACACACAGACACTAGACATATGAGAGAGAGAGAGAGAGATGTACCACCGCACTCGCCATTCCTAAGAATGGGGTTTAAACAGCACCCACACTTCCCAGGTTGGGGTGCAGTGACCTGTGATCACACACTCTATTAAATACAAATGCCGGGGACCCAGCACTCACTATAATAAACTAACTCACCTTAACATACAGTACAAATAATCAATTGAATAAATAATGGGGTTTTAGTTCATGAATTGATCAATGCATTTAAGCTTGCAGCCCATCGCCAAGGGACCCCATTTCACTGCAAGTCCTACACTAACAACTGGTCTCTCAAGAACCTGGCAACTACTGTCAGTGGTGTAGGACTTGCAGTGAAATGGGGTCTCTTGGCAGTTGGTTTATTGTTATCCTGCTGAGATCCTGCTTGAGGAGTCCTTTTGAAAAACCTAGGACCCACATGTATATGGATACCTATGGAATATGATGCAGTCGTGCATTTACATTAAGATCTTCAAGGGATCCACTCTTTTTACTTAATAAGAAGGTTGCATACCGGGAGTGAATATTTTCACTACCCAATAACATACGGAAATTTACGCCTGAGGAAGTCGTGTTGACGAAACGCGTTGGGTATTTTCCTTGCCATACTGAACTACACTGCATACAGATGAAAAAGTGTTTTACTTGTTGTTTTAATTTGTATTAAATTGTAAAATGGACATTGGTCTGGAATTCCTATTGTTTGGATACTTTCTGGTGGTGGCACTTTGAAATAGGGGCGCACTCTGTTTTCTTCTATATATATATATATATATATATATATATATATATATATATATATATATATATATATATATATACTGTATATATATATATATATATATATATATATATATATATATAGATAGATATATAGAAGAAAACAGAGTGCGCCCCTATTTCAAAGTGCTATTTTTGTAGGAAAATAGGTTCAGGAACTGTGGGCGGGGCAGAAAGTGGGCGGTAATATGGGAGGAGCTACAAAAGAGCATTACATTTAAAAAAAAGAAAAGAAAAACATACAATTCCTCCCAACAGTGGCAGTAACATAACAATCCCCAGGAGCAAAGTGGAGAATATGCGCGTGCCTTGGGCGCGCAAGGGTGTAGCCTCACTGCAAGGGGCACAGAATTGCAGGAAAAGACTACTTTATACCGCAGTTTTGCAACCTGCACGCCGAGAATTGGCCCATTATACATATACATATGTAACGCTTATTATACATATGCCACACACAGAGATTCCCATTATACATATGCCACACACAGATGCCCGTTATACATATGCCATACACAGAGATGCCTATTATACATATGCCACAAAACAGAGAAAAAGATTGACTAAATAACCCACAGCGCAATTTTAACTCAGCCCAGGAGATACAACAAAGCCTTCACCGTGGCTTTAAAACATAGAACGTACAACAATTTTGTGTATATCCACTGGTGAGTTTACATATATATATATAACACTTACACAATGTGCTAAGGTATATTCGTTAGAATCTCTGTGATCTAAAAGAAACTCAAAGGAAAAAAGACCATAGTGCAATATTGTCTGAAACAAGATGCTGGTTTGATGTTGTATTCAATGCACTCACATTTCAGATAGATATTGTAGGCATATCAAAAGGTCTTTTCCATCCTCTCCAATCTGCCACATGAAATGTCCCTGTGGACTTGATTAGAGGTATATATAGTGCAGAGACGTTTTTTCAAAAGTACAAATTAACACTTTATTAGATACACTCACATGTGGTAGATAAAATCAAGCAGAAAAAAACCCTCAGGGTGACAGGATCCCGGAACTGTGCCCTGGAACATGCAGGTCCTTCAAGCAACCGACCAGCGGTGGATGTTGGATAATGCAGTCCTTCTGCGGCCTCAGGAACAGGATCCGTTCGGTGGTGTTCACTCAGCTTAAGCGCGCTTTCGGGCTCGTGTGCCCTTCCTCAGAAGCGTAGTGGACACCATCGGACGGGGCCTTCTTATACCCCCCCCCATACAATTAACAGATTTCCATCAGATGTGGCAGCTCCGATCTCCTGGAAGCCGCGCTCCAGTCTCAGTAGCCGGAAGTGACGTCACGGGCGTCACGTACATGTCCCTCCTTCAGTTTCCTGGCTATGGAACGCAAATTTTCTTTCTTCCGGAACGCACCACCATTACTTATGACAGAGTTCGTATTCAATCCATCATTGGTGGAGTCCAGTTTAGATGGTATATCATAAATAACGGGGCATGAGTCCAATCAGCTCACGGGGTGCAGTCCATATTTTGAGGATGTATAAAAAATATATATATAAAAAACGTATCAGTTACACATATAAAAGAATTCATTATATTTATATAACACAATTAGAGATGCCCGTTATACATATGCCACATAAAGAGATGCCCATTAAACATATGCCACACACAGAGATGCCCGTTATACATATGCCACATAAAGAGATGCCCATAAAACATATGCCACACACAGAGAGGTATATCTTACCGTATTCAATATAAAACACTTCTACTAGCATATAAACCTATTAACCATACAGCACCAACATTTATCTCTATACTTATCACAAAATATCTCCCATCTCGACCACTGCGCTCTACACAAGATCTGCGTCTCTCTTCTGCACGGATCACTAGCTCCCATTCACTATTACAGGACTTTCATCGGGCTGCTCCCATCCTATGGAATGCCCTTCCACGCACAATAAGACTCTCCACTAGCCTCCAAACTTTTAAGCGTTCCCTGAAAACTCACCTCTTCAAGCAAGCCTATCATATTATTAAATAGAACTTATGCATTATAGCTTCCCTTCTGGACTTGTAACTTGGTGGGACTGCTATGCTATTACTGATGCCTGTCCTTGTGTTTCCCTCCTATATCCCTATAGATTGTAAACTTGCAGCAGGGCCCTCTAACCTCCAAGTCTGTCTGTTGTTACCCAGTTTGTTTTATCACGGTCTACTTTTGTAAAGCGCAATGGAATCTGCTCCGCTATATAAGAAACTGTAACGGAATCTGCTGCGCTATATAAGACACTGTAACGGAATCTGCTGCGCTATATAAGAAGCTGTAACGGAATCTGCTGCGATATATAAGACACTCTAACGGAATCTGCTGTGCTATATAAGACGCTGTAACGGAATCTGCTGTGCTACATAAGACACTGTAACGGAATCTGCTGCGCTATATAATACACTGTAACGGAATCTGCTGCGCTATATCAGTAACTGTAACGGAATCTGCTGCGCTATATAAGAAACTGTAACGGAATCTGCTGCGCTATATAAGACGCTGTAACAGAATCTGCTGCGCTATATAAGAAACTGTAACAGAATCTGCTGCGCTATATAAGACACTGTAACGGAATCTGCTGCGTTATATAAGACGCTGTAATGGAATCTGCTGTGCTACATAAGACACTGTAACGGAATCTGCTGTGCTATATAAGACACTGTAATGGAATCTGCTGCGCTATATCAGTAACGGAATCTGCTGCGCTATATAAGAAACTGTAACAGAATCTGCTGCGCTATATAAGACGCTGTAGCGGAATCTGCTGCGCCATATAAGAAACTGTAACAGAATCTGCTGCGCTATATAAGACACTGTAACGGAATCTGCTGCGCTATATCAGTAACTGTAACGGAATCTGCTGTGCTATATAAGATACTGTAACAGAATCTGCTGCGCTATATAAGACACTGTAATGGAATCTGCTGCGCTATATCAGTAACTGTAACGGAATCTGCTGCGCTATATAAGAAACTGTAACAGAATCTGCTGCGCTATATAAGGCGCTGTAACGGAATCTGCTGCGCTATATAAGACACTGTAACGGAATCTGCTGCGCTATATAAGACACTGTAACGGAATCTGCTGCGCTATATCAGTAACGGAATCTGCTGCGCTATATAAGAAACTGTAACAGAATCTGCTGCTCTATATAAGACACTGTAACGGAATCTGCTGCGCTATATCAGTAACTGTAACGGAATCTGCTGTGCTATACAAGATACTGTAACAGAATCTGCTGCGCTATATAAGACACTGTAACGGAATCTGCTGCACTATATCAGTAACTGTAACGGAATCTGCTGTGCTATATAAGAAACTGTAATAGAATCTGCTGCGCTATATAAGAAACTGTAACAGAATCTGCTGTGCTATATAAGAAACTAACAGAATCTGCTGCGCTATATAAGAAACTGTAACAGAATCTGCTGCGCTATATAAGACGCTGTAACGGAATCTGCTGCGCTATATAAGACACTGTAACGGAATCTGCTGTGCTACATAAGACACTGTAACGGAATCTGCTGCGCTATATAAGACACTGTAACGGAATCTGCTGCGGTATATAAGAAACTGTAACAGAATCTGCTGCGCTATATAAGACACTGTAACTGAATCTGCTGCGCTATATCAGTAACTGTAACAGAATCTGCTGCACTATATAAGACGCTGTAACGGAATCTGCTGCGCTACATACAGTAAGATGCTCACTGGCGTAACTAAGCCACCGCAGCCCCCGCCGTGGCGGGGAGGCGCAGAGTAACTATGGGCGCCGGGGGGGCTGCGGTGCTATAGTTACCCGCTGCGCTGCTGCCCGGCCGCATCTTCGGTCACTGTCCCGTCACTCGCTCCCGGCGCTGGCTCCTGCTGATAATGAAAAGTGACACTTAGAAAATGGCTGCCCCCGTATTGCAGACAGTTTTGGCAGCCATTTTCTAAGAGTCACTTTTCATTATCAGCAGGAGCCGGCGCCGGGAGCGAGTGACGGGACAGTGACCACAGACAGATGCGGCCGGGCAGCAGCGCAGCGGAGACTGGAGCAGCGGGAGACTGGACGGGACAGTGACCGCAGATGCGGCTCTGTCAGGTATGGAGGCGGGGGCGCCGAAAATTTTTTGGCGGGGGGGGCGCAAATTATATAGTTACGCCACTGAAGATGCTGTAACGGAATCTGCTGTGCTACATAAGACACTGTAACAGAATCTGCTGCCCTATATAAGACGCTGTAACGGAATCTGCTGCGCTATATAAGACGATGTAACGGAATCTGCTGTGCTACATAAGACACTGTAACGGAATCTGCTGCGATATATCAGTAACTGTAACGGAATCTGCTGTGCTATATAAGATACTGTAACAGAATCTGCTGCGCTATATAAGACACTGTAATGGAATCTGCTGCGCTATATCAGTAACTGTAACGGAATCTGCTGCGCTATATAAGAAACTGTAACAGAATCTGCTGCGCTATATAAGGCGCTGTAACGGAATCTGCTGCGCTATATAAGACACTGTAACGGAATCTGCTGCGCTATATAAGACACTGTAACGGAATCTGCTGCGCTATATCAGTAACGGAATCTGCTGCGCTATATAAGAAACTGTAACAGAATCTGCTGCTCTATATAAGACACTGTAACGGAATCTGCTGCGCTATATCAGTAACTGTAACGGAATCTGCTGTGCTATACAAGATACTGTAACAGAATCTGCTGCGCTATATAAGACACTGTAACGGAATCTGCTGCACTATATCAGTAACTGTAACGGAATCTGCTGTGCTATATAAGAAACTGTAACAGAATCTGCTGCGCTATATAAGAAACTGTAACAGAATCTGCTGTGCTATATAAGAAACTAACAGAATCTGCTGCGCTATATAAGAAACTGTAACAGAATCTGCTGCGCTATATAAGACGCTGTAACGGAATCTGCTGCGCTATATAAGACACTGTAACGGAATCTGCTGTGCTACATAAGACACTGTAACGGAATCTGCTGCGCTATATAAGACACTGTAACGGAATCTGCTGCGGTATATAAGAAACTGTAACAGAATCTACTGCGCTATATAAGACACTGTAACTGAATCTGCTGCGCTATATCAGTAACTGTAACAGAATCTGCTGCACTATATAAGACGCTGTAACGGAATCTGCTGCGCTACATACAGTAAGATGCTCACTGGCGTAACTAAGCCACCGCAGCCCCCCCCGTGGCGGGGAGGCGCAGAGTAACTATGGGCGCCGGGGGGGCTGCGGTGCTATAGTTACCCGCTGCGCTGCTGCCCGGCCGCATCTTCGGTCACTGTCCCGTCACTCGCTCCCGGCGCTGGCTCCTGCTGATAATGAAAAGTGACACTTAGAAAATGGCTGCCCCCGTATTGCAGACAGTTTTGGCAGCCATTTTCTAAGAGTCACTTTTCATTATCAGCAGGAGCCGGCGCCGGGAGCGAGTGACGGGACAGTGACCACAGACAGATGCGGCCGGGCAGCAGCGCAGCGGAGACTGGAGCAGCGGGAGACTGGACGGGACAGTGACCGCAGATGCGGCTCTGTCAGGTATGGAGGCGGGGGCGCCGAAAATTTTTTGGCGGGGGGGCGCAAATTATATAGTTACGCCACTGAAGATGCTGTAACGGAATCTGCTGTGCTACATAAGACACTGTAACAGAATCTGCTGCGCTATATCAGTAACTGTAACGGAATCTGCTGCGCTATATAAGAAACTTAACAGAATCTGATGCGCTATATAAGACGCTGTAACGGAATCTGCTGCGCTATATAAGAAACTGTAACAGAATCTGCTGCGCTATATAAGACGCTGTAACGGAATCTGCTGCGCTATATAAGACGATGTAACGGAATCTGCTGTGCTACATAAGACACTGTAACGGAATCTGCCACGCTATAGAAGACACAAACAGAATCTGCTGCGCTATATAAGAAACTGCAACGGAATCTGCTGCGCTATATAAGACACTGTAAATAAATAATTAAATAAATTATGCAGTGGAAATGAGGACATACGTTGTATTACCTTGGAGATGCATAAACACACTGAGATTTGACAAAACATCTACTGTAAACAGTATCAACATTACTACAATAAGAAGCATTATAAGAAGACATAACATACACGTTATTGGCATGTCACATGGCATGTCACATGCCGCATGTGCCAGCTGGCTGGGCATAGGGGCAATGTAGCCTGCCAATGGATATCATATCCATTGACAGGTTACATTGCCCCTATGCCCAGCCAGCTGGCACATGCCATTCGCCCAGTGTTGCCTCCAGCTCCATCATATAATATGATGGAGCTGGAGGCAAAACTGGGCGAATGGCATGTGCCAGCTGGCTGGCTGGGCATAGGAGCAGTGGTTACCTTGCTGATGATGGTGGTGCATTGCCATCAAATTACTTCCTGCTATGCCATCCCCCTACCCAGCTGTGCTACTGCTCATACAGTAATAGACGATGGCATATGCCCCCCTGAACTGTCTGGCCATGCTTGCGCTGTCTGGATCATGTCATTTAAGTTAGCATAAGGCCAAACAATATAAACCAAACAACATTTCCTCAAGATTACCCCTCAAACTGATGATGGTGGTCGTGGCTGCTGTTTAGGCTCCGCTCTGGCCTGTGCAGGTTGCGTAGTTGTGGCAGGCAGGGAGGGTGGGCCGCGGTGCCAGGTGATGCCAAAGCCTGGCTGCCCTGGCAGCAAAGGAAGTCTGGAGAGAGGAGCTGTGCGGCCGGTGCTCTTGCTGGTGCTAGGCAGCTCCGGAGATCCGGGGAAGGCCTCCCGCAGCTCTGACACCGTCACACGCTGGCTCAGAGTCCCGCCTACGTCATCCGATCCCAGGATGCACTGCAGGCCGGGTTGCGCGATCCCAGGATGCACTGCAGGGCTGCGCGATCCCTGGGCTGCGGCTGCGGCTGCGGGCAACGGGGACAGAGTCAGACTGCACTGGGAGTCTGTGTTGTTACATAGCAGCACGTCTCTCATTTTCTATATTTTATGCATGAGGTTGCGCACCCCAATCACTCTGTTGCATTTGTCTTTTGTTCCTCACTAACAGGAGGAATTTTGGTGGTGCTGCACAATTCAGAGTCAAACCCCTAATCCTATATATATATGTGAGATGGGTGTAGGGGCGGTGCGGTGTGGTGCCTGCTGGCGTGCAGGTGTCGTCGGACCACTTACCTGGCGCCGCACCCTCTCACCTTCAGGTCCTGGAATTCTCCGGCACCCGGACACGAACACCTAGGAGGAAGGAGAGTAGGTGAGAGCTGTTCCTCCTGGATGAAGACCGATGCGCCCTCCGTCCCGCGACGTCTCTACAGTGGCACCCTCCGGGCTCCGGGAAACATCATCATCGGCGCACTGCCCAGAGGCAAACGCAGGATTTTCAGAAGGGGGTTTCCAGAGGTGCGGAGCAAAGTACGGAGATGGACACTTAGGTGACCCAGTATATGTTTTGATGTCCCGCGGGTGGTAGGGGGTATTATATCAACCGCTCAGCATGTAGGGCCTGGATCAGTAATTTCCACTAATTACCCCTTTACTGCACAGATGGTGGGAGATGAGGTGGGAGAAGGGGGCATTGGGCTGAATGAAGGGGCCCTGATACATAACTTCCAGGGTGGTAGAGGAGGTTTAACATGCAGAGGAGGGGTGTATAGTGGAGTGGGCTTATTATTCATAATTTTCTGGTGGCAGGACAGCTTGCTTGACTGCAGATATCTCCAGTTCCCGGAAATAGATTTCTTAGATTTTAATGGAATTAAAAACTAGAGAATCCCACCTACCAAATGATATTGGGGACTAGGGGATCAGAGTTCAGGAGGCAGAGCAATCCGCCAATGAGTATATAAAACTACATACCAGGTGAGTGGAGCTGGAGCAGTAACCAGCTGCTTGAAGGCTGATATCTCTGATTCTGGGAACAGTAGAGACAAGCTTCTAGTGTTCTTCAAAGGGGGAGAGTCACAGATTTTGGAATATATCCTCAGAAAAACTCTACGTCAGACAGACCCTGAAATATCTGACTGGGAACAGCAACTAACAGGCTTGGATGGGGACCCCTGCTTTGAAGTCAGATATCTCCGGTTCCCAAGGTCCGATTTTAAAAATTCTTGTATTCTTGCAAAGAGGGGACCCTCAGCTTTCAGACAATGGCCCTTAGATTCCTGGGGGGGTTTCTGGGTACTCGGAAACCCCCCCTGCGTGCGCTACTGCTGCCTCAGAGCCCGGAGTGTCACCTATTGGTACTTGCGCACCTAGGTGAGGCCTTGACCTTGCAAGGGGTACAAGGTCCGCGTACGCCCTGGATGGAGGAAGGAAGGGAGATAGGCAGGAACACACAAACAAACAAGACGACACTCACCGTCCTTACTCTTGTACTGCGTCCGCACTCTTGTACTCTCACCAACGGTTCTCCTCACAGGTCCCTGTAAGGAGACAAACACCAGACCCGTGCAGAGCCTAACGAACCTAAACGTGGCATGACTACATAACTACAACACAAAGCCCTAGAACTGACTAAGTGTGTGTGGTGCAACACAACTACGAAAATCTAAACAACTTTGCTCTGCACAGACAACATACAATACAGTACAAGACCTTACCAACCAACTGCTCCTTTAACCTCTGCCTGTATTCAGATGTACTCCGTTCCTGGCTAGAGCTGGCCAGCGTATGCTCACTCTAAAACAGTACCAGTTAGCTACTACAATCACTCCTAACTGACGGCTCAGGCCTAGTGCCTGTCTGGGTCCACAGGCCTAGTGCCTGACTGGGGCACAGGCCTAGGGGCCTGATTCAATTAGCCCCCCCGAACTATGGGGGCCTCGGGCCTTACGCCCGGCTACTGTGCAACGGGCCTAGTGCCCGGCTAAGTGGGCCACGGGCCTAATGCCCGGCCTATCGGGACAGGGGCCACGGGGAGGAGGCCCAGCACAATCCAAAAGGGCCAGGAGGGCCCAACAATCAAGTGGCCACGGGCCAAGAGGGCCTGACTACAAATCCCACAGGCCGGAGAGGCCTGAAAGTTCCCACGGGCCTAGTGCCCGACTCCCGGTGGGCAAGGGTAGGGGTAGATGTCCTGGGGCCGCCTACCTAGTGTTGGGAGAGGCCGCGGGGGGGAGCATCCTCAGCTCTGATGCTTCCCACCCCGCTGGCCTCTCCGTGGGCGGCAGCCATCTTCTTTCTTCTGCCACTGGCCTGTCCTGGCCAGCGGCAGCGCTGCTTCTTCTTCTCTTCCAGGAGTCGCCGGAGATCTTCCTTCTTGATCCCAGCGTCTTCTGGCCTCTTCAGCGGCCGCCGGAACTCTGGTCTCCTCCGCCGCTGTCTGCTGTTCCCTGCGGCGTCTTCTTCTTTCTTCAGCCGGGGTGCTCCTGCGCTCCGCCGGCGTGGGACCTTTCTTCTTCTTCGCCTCCCGGCGGCGTCTGGCGTCAGACGCCGGGGGCGAGCTTTAGGACGGCGCGGCGAGCGCTGAGTGGCTCGCCGCGGCCGTCTGCCATTGGCCGCCGATTCGGGAGCCATGATTGGCTCCCGAACGGCGGGAGATTTAAACTGACGCGAGCGGCGCTTCGCCGCCCGCACTGTCAGCGCTGGGATCGGTGCATTGATCCCAGCGCTGTTCCTCTCCACCGCTGCCTGCACTATTGGCACAGGGATCAGACAGCTGATCCCTGCTCGGGGGGAGGTGGTGTCCCGTGGGGGACCCAGCCCTCCCTCTTCTCATCCCTGCTGCTGCTGCTCCGGTGCTGGGAGCAGGGGAGCTGTCCCAGCACCGGGGCACACCATTACATTCCCCCCCCTTTTTCCTTTGTAGTCCCTACAAAGTCCTCACTCACCAATATCCGGGGGTCAGGGCATTCGGAGGTCCTCTCAGGGAAGTAGTCTTCGGGAGCCCAGCCTGGACCGACTGTGGCCCCACTTTCTTCCACTGGCTCCGGACTAATCTCCGTCCCTCCTGACACTACTCTCCGGATCCTCTGGGGAAGTGGCTGCTTGTTATGGCCATTCACCATAGGCCACCAGGGAGAATCCTCTTCAATGGGTGCAGCGTTCACCCATGCTTCTTCCTCCACCTGGTCTGGGTTGTCATCGCGGGCTCCATGGGGTGGAGCTGACCACCAACCTATGGCAAATCCCTCCGGGGCATCTCTTTCCTCCCGGGCAATCGTCACCATCGGACAAGCTTCTTCATGGGGCACTTCCAACGGTTCCATATCTCTGGGAACGGTCCCTCCCATGGCATCACCATCCTCTCCTTCCCCTTCCTCCATCCAAGTCGGTTCTTCCAGCAGGGGGTCTGGCTCCAGGATCTTCTCTTCCTCTTCTCCGAGGGTGATCGACTGCGAACACTGCTCCACATCCTGCAAATCTGGTTCTTCAGGCAGGGCTAACACTTCAGGGTCTGGACTCTTCTCCACAGACTCCGGTGCCAAGTGCCGACTTTCTTCCTCAGCGTACTCCCTCTTTTCCGCTGGCACTTCACGATACCCAGGGCACTCCTGTTCCAACCGTCTAGGTTGAGGACTCTGCCAACCTCGGGAACTTCTGGGCTTCTTTGCCAGTGGGTCTTCACGCTCTTCCTCAATGCGTGGTTGCTTCACCTCCCGGCCATTCACGTCGGCCTTCAACGGGAAAGAATCTTTTCCAGAGGTCTCTTTTTCTGGGCACAACATTGCCATGGCATCTTGCCAGGGACACTCGTGGGCCAAATGTCCCTGTCGCCGACATTTCCAACAGCGGGGCATCGAAGCGGTCTTCTCCGGAATCACAGCGGCCACCTCTTCCACACAAGGGTATCTCTTGCTCGGCGCTGGCACAGACAAAATGGGCACCTGCGCACTCACTTCAAGCAGGCTCTTCCGCTCCATTTCTCTGGCTTCTTCCTGCCGTTTCTGGACTCCGCCATCGGGGATCATCCACTCTTCAGCCATCAGGTCTGAGTCCCCGTGTTTCCGTCGTGGTTTAGTCTGTGGCCTCTCTGTCCACTTGGTCTTCAGCGGCCAGTCCCCAAATGGACAGTCCGGTCGCAGATGTCTCGGATCTTCACATAACTCACACCGGCCAATGTCGTCTTCACTATACGGCTCCTCCCATGGGCAGCTATTATCCTTGTGTCCATACTCCCCACAGAGCTTACAACGGGGCTGTTTATTCACCGGAACCTTCTGTCGACGCCTTGGAACGACATCCTGGACCATCTGGGTCGTCTTCCTCGAAGGCGTCCGGCGGGCTCCTTCTATCGCAGTTTCACTCCAGGGACAATCACTGACGAAGTGTCCGACCTGTCGGCACGTCCTACAGGGGGTGACGGCAGCCTTCTTGCGCCCCTTCTCCCGGCGCTCTTCTTTGGCTCTCTGTATCGACCGTTCCACCATCATCCTAAATTCTTCTCCTGTCACAGTCGCCCATCCGTCGTCGTCAACCACAGGGGCGTGGATCGGTTCCGACGCAATCCGCTGGGGGGTCTTCCTGGGGACGTTCCACATCGTGTCCGCGGTGCGTATCCTGCCGACTACGCCAAATGTGAGATGGGTGTAGGGGCGGTGCGGTGTGGTGCCTGCTGCCGTGCAGGTGTCGTCGGACCACTTACCTGGCGCCGCACCCTCTCACCTTCAGGCCGTGCTGAATCACGGTCCTGGAATTCTCCGGCACCCGGACACGAACACCTAGGAGGAAGGAGAGTAGGTGAGAGCTGTTCCTCCTGGATGAAGACCGATGCGCCCTCCGTCCCGCGACGTCTCTACAGTGGCACCCTCCGGGCTCCGGGAAACATCATCATCGGCGCACTGCCTCAGAGCCCGGAGTGTCACCTATTGGTACTTGCGCACCTAGGTGAGGCCTTGACCTTGCACGGGGTACAAGGTCCGCGTACGCCCTGGATGGAGGAAGGAAGGGATATAGGCAGGAACACACAAACAAACAAGACGACACTCACCGTCCTTACTCTTGTACTGCGTCCGCACTCTTGTACTCTCACAGGTCCCTGTAAGGAGACAAACACCAGACCCGTGCAGAGCCTAACGAACCTAAACGTGGCACGACTACATAACTACAACACAAAGCCCTAGAACTGACTAAGTGTGTGTGGTGCAACACAACTACGAAAATCTAAACAACTTTGCTCTGCACGGACAACATACAATACAGTACAAGACCTTACCAACCAACTGCTCCTTTAACCTCTGCCTGTATTCAGATGTACTCCCTTCCTGGCTAGAGCTGGCCAGCGTATGCTCACTCTAAAACAGTACCAGTTAGCTACTACAATCACTCCTAACTGACGGCTCAGGCCTAGTGCCTGTCTGGGTCCACAGGCCTAGTGCCTGACTGGGGCACAGGCCTAGAGGTCTGATTCAATTAGCCCCCCCGAACTATGGGGGCCTCGGGCCTTACGCCCGGCTACTGTGCAACGGGCCTAGTGCCCGGCTAAGTGGGCCACGGGCCTAATGCCCGGCCTATCGGGACAGGGGCCACGGGGAGGAGGCCCAGCACAATCCAAAAGGGCCAGGAGGGCCCAACAATCAAGTGGCCACGGGCCAAGAGGGCCCGACTACAAATCCCACCAGCCGGAGGGTCCTGAAAGTTCCCACGGGCCTAGTGCCCGACTCCCGGTGGGCAAGGGTAGGGGTAGGTGACCTGGGGCCGCCTACCTAGTGTTGGGAGAGGCCGCGGGGGGAGCATCCTCAGCTCTGATGCTTCCCACCCCCGCTGGCCTCTCCGTGGGCGGCAGCCATCTTCTTTCTTCTGCCACTGGCCTGTCCTGGCTAGCGGCGGCGCTGCTTCTTCTTCTCTTCCAGGAGTCGCCGGAGATCTTCCTTCTTGATCCCGGCGTCTTCTGGCCTCTTCAGCGGCCGCTGGAACTCTGGTCTCCGCCGCCGCTGTCTGCTGTTCCCTGCGGCGTCTTCTTCTTTCTTCAGCCGGGGCGCTCCTGCGCTCCGCCGGCGTGGGACCTTTCTTCTTCTTCGCCTCCCGGCGGCGTCTGACGTCAGACGCCGGGGGCGGGCTTTAGGACGGCGCGGCGAGCGCTGAGTGGCTCGCCGCGGCCGTCTGCCATTGGCCGCCGATTCGGGAGCCATGATTGGCTCCCGAACGGCGGGAGATTTAAACTGACGCGAGCGGCGCTTCGCCGCCCGCACTGTCAGCGCTGGGATCGGTGCATTGATCCCAGCGCTGTTCCTCTCCGCCACTGCCTGCACTATTGGCACAGGGATCAGACAGCTGATCCCTGCTCCGGGGGAGGTGGTGTCCCGTGGGGGACCCAGCCCTCCCTCTTCTCGTCCCTGCTGCTGCTGCTCCGGTGCTGGGAGCAGGGGAGCTGTCCCAGCACCGGGGCACATCATTACATATATATATATATATATATATATATATATATATATATATATATATATAGCCTCTGAACATATAGGATTTGCCTCTAGCTAAAACAGTGGTGCCAGCCTTAAATTTATTCATACCTTGATCATTTTATTATTAACAATTAATAATTCCTCTATATATTCATATATAATAAATATATTCACATATCATATATAATAAATATCCAAACAATATAATTTTTATAATATAATGTCTAATATTTTCATAGGCAGCATAGGCTGCTGTTATAAACCTTGTGGCACTTTAAAGGGGCTACCGCAAGTGCAGGGTATAACAATTGCAGTGGCAAACACAGGATTTTTAGAGGGGGGGTTTCCAGATGTAATCCAAAATCTCCCACTCTGCAGTACATTAGAGTAAGGGGGGGTACACACCAGAACGATTAGGGCTCAATTCCATCAATCTGGATCCAATTCCGACCGATTGGATGCAGATTGTGTGTAGATTGGGCATGTTTAGGTCCAATTCCGATCCGATTCCAATCCGATGCGCGTCCCCGCTGTCGTTTGGTCGTTTTACAGATCCTACCTGCTGCAGTGAGGATCTGTAAAAGATCCATTCAACTGGATACAGACTCAGATCGGATTGGGATCAGATTGGATGCAGATCGTTAGCAGATTGTGTGGCTCTAACAGATCGTGCGAGCATCACACAATCTGATAACGATCTACTAACAATCAGGATCGTTCTGGTGTGTACCAGGCCTAAGTGCAGGAGTCTGTGGGAGTGGTAACAGCCATGAAAATTGGTCTCTTTATGCACTAGATACTGTATGGAATACAATATTAAAGTGTCAAAGTACGGATCATCTATAGTATAGACTGTTTTAAACATTTAAATAAGATAAGTGGTCAGGAAAAGGTTAAAAATATCATAAATAAATAAAAAAACATAATAAAACCAGTACTGCACTTTCTAAGATCCCAATCTCCCACTTCATGGTAAGGCTCCTGTATCTTCCTCCAGGCAGCTACTCTCTGGTCCATTGTGATGTTTGAGGGCTCAGATCCACACATACAGTAAATGAGATAGAAGAAGCTGGAACACTTGGCATTTGCAGCCAGGGCTGCCGAGAAGTATGCCGGGCCCTGGTAAACTGGGAGGGTGGCCTAATCACGGGAGGCATGGCCTCTTCCCATGATTAGGCATAGCCCAAACAATTATTATGGGCATAGTGAAAAAACCCTCTAAAGTCGAGGGGGTAATGTTATTATCCCCCCACCCCTTCAGAAGCAGCACACACCTACAGCATGTGCTGTGCTGACTACAGGCTCAGCATGAGCTCTCATGCTGCCAGTGAGATGCTCATGCTGAGCCTGCTGTCAACACAGAACATGCTGGCGGTGTGCTGCTGCTGCTGCTGCTACTCGGGAGGGATGGAGGGGGAAGGGGTCGAACCAGGGCCCCCACCGGGCCTCTCCAGCAAACCCAGCACCTTCCGAATGTTGACTTAATGCATGTGTAGACCATTTCACTGTGACTACCTTAGACATGTTGACATTTTGTCTGTGTCGACCTAAGGCCTGTCAACATTCAGTAGTCGACTATGTCAACCTTAATTGTACCGACCTAAAGACTGTGTCCCACCATGTGGCTCATCTCATACCATGTGAATATTCAATATCTTTTTTACTTAGCCAAAACATCTATAGCCATTCCATGCCCTTATTTTTTTTATACGTTTGTCATTTACAGTATTTCATTGTTTACATTTTTTTTATGAATTGTATATAATGGCCCTTATTCTGGTTCACTCGCAAAGGCAAATTCCTTCTCAAATGGACAAAACCATGTGCACTGAAGGTGGGGCAGATCTTAGAAGAGTTGGTGACTATTCTCCAATAGAGCAGCACCCTTTGTTGGACCGCGGGTATCTCTATTGTTTTATTAGGAGCTTTATTAATGACATCATGTTAGTTATTAGAGTAAATTTGTATGTTTATTTTTGTATTAAAGTATATATCAATCTGCCAGGTCCATACAGTATTTCTTTATGTTTGGTAATGTAAATCCCCGTGCACACGGGGCAACCCAGCGCTTTTTTTCAGCGGTGTTCTTTAACACGATCGCTCAGCACACATCGCAGGTGTCCCGCGGTGCACCCACAAAGCTTTGTACTGAATGATCGTGCTGAGCAGTACTTTGCCTATTTTAAATAGACAAAGTCCTGCAATCTAGGGAAAGCCAGTGCAAACACTGCCTTAACTGTGGACTATAGCACCATGTGGGACTGTGTATCGCCATTGTTGCAGGGCATAGACACAGAGCGATCCACACTCCTTTTCTAAGCGATCTAGTCAGATTGCTTAGAAAAGGATCTGCAATCATTCATGTGTATTAACTCTGCGTAGCACCCTAATGCCCAAAGGGACAGGCAGTCCTTCAGCCACAAGTCCCCAGAGGTTTCCCCCACAGGGTTTTTTTTCTCTTCTGAGTGCTGAAGGTTGAGTCATGAGGCTACGACCATCTTTGTCCTCTTATAGGGCCAGCCAACTTTGGTCAATAACTTCCTAATTTATAATGCAGCAACAAAGTATATTTTCAGCCATTTAAACTGCCAATGGCTTAAATACTCAAAGTTTTAAATTGACCCGTGGTACAAGACAAGGTAGCCCCCTTTCCCCATTATTAATTGATTTAGCTATTGGCCCACTCATTAGAATGTTTCATTTACAGTCAGACTGGCATGGTATACAATATAGGCCAAAAGAGTTAAAAGTATCTGCATATGCAGATGACCTTCTCTATTTTTCTAATCCACATGAAGCATTTCCCGGTTTTCTAAAAACATTATCTGACTTTGAGATAATATCGGGGTTTACGATCAATAAGTTGAAAACTAAAGCTCTAGCATTACATAATGAAGCAACAAAGGGATGGTCTGCGGGAATTCCATTTCAACATGCCTCTCTGGTAGGCGTTAATTTGCCATAAATTAAAAGTTATATGTTTGCTGGAGGTGTTTTAAAGAAAGGGGATTTAAAACATATGTTCTGGACTTGTAGGAAAATCCTAGAGATCCGAACCCCCACAAACTTACCCGATCCGAGGCCGGATCCGAGGAGTTCGCCGGTTCCCGCAATCTTTCCGGGTCCAAATGGGTGCCCCCATGTGTCCTGTATCAGTGCTGGGGTGCCCGCATGTGTGCCGTATCAGACCAGGGGAGCTGCCCTTTTTTTTTTAAATGAAAATAAAAATAAGGTGTTTTTTTTACTGCAAGGGCTGTTAAATGCGCTGTAGTCCAGGGGTGAGTCCTGTATAATTCATGGGGTGTTGCTACAGTAAGTCTGCCGTATAATTCCAGGTGTGCTGCTCTTTTTTATAACTAAAAGAATACAAATTTTAATTTTTACTGCAGGAATTTGTCTGCCGTATAATTCCATGCCTTCCGCCATGTGTGCCGTATCAGTCCAGGGGTGCCGCCATCTGTGCCATATAATTCCATGTGTGCTGTATCAGGTCAGGGATGCCCGCATGTGTGATGCATAATTCCTGGGGTGAGCCAAGTGTGTCATATAATTCATGGGGTGCTGCTAAGTGTGCCGTCACAGTCCAGGGGTAATGCTAAGTGTGGCGTAGCAGTCCAGGGGCGAGCCAAGTGTGCTGTATAATTTATGGGGTGCTGCTAAGTCTGCTGTATCAATCCAGGGGTGCTGCCATTTTTTTATTAAAATAATAACTCTTTTTACTGCAGGAGTGTCACTATGTGTGCCGTATAATTAAATGTGTGCTGTGTCAGTCCAGGGGTTCCACCATCTGTTCCGTATAATTCCATGTGTGCCATCATGTGTGCTTTATCAGGTCAGGGGTGCCACCATCTGTGCCATATAATTCCTGGGGTAAGCCAAGTCTGCCGTATAATTCATGGGGTGCTGCCAAGTGTGCTGTAGTAGTCCAGGGGTGATGCTAAGTGTGCCATATCAGTCCGGGGGTGATGCTAAGTGTGCAATATCAGTCCAGGGGTGAGCCAAGTTTGCCAAATAATTCCTGGGGTGAGCCAAGTCTGCCGTATAATTCATGGGGTGCTGCCAAGTGTGCTGTATTAGTCCAGGGGGGATGCTAAGTGTGCCATATCAGTCCAGGAGTGATGCTAAGTGTGCCATATCAGTCCAGGGGTAAGCCAAGTCTGGCAAATAATTTCTGGGGTGAGCCAAGTCTGCCTTATAATTCATGGGGTGCTGCCAAGTGTGCTGTATTAGTCCAGGGGTGATGCTAAGTTTGCCATATCAGACCAGGGGTGATGCTAAGTGTGCCATATCAGTCCAGGGATGCTATTAAGTGTGCCGCATCAGTCAAACCCCCCCCCCCCCCCCCCAATTCTGCAATTTTAGCAGTTTTTATGCTTTTTAAAAAAAAAAATCAGAACCAAAAACCCAACAATCCAAACACAAAACGTCTAGGGCATTGGTAGCCAACCCTAGCCCTCGAGAGCTACCAACAGTTCACATTTTACAGACAACCTAGCTGCTGCACAGCTGCACTCAGTAATCACTAACACATTTTAAAAGATGCACAGATGGAGCTAATTAGCTCACTTGTGATTCTGTGAGGAGACCTGCAAAACATGCACTGTTGGTAGCTCTCGAGGACTAGGGTTGGCTACCCCAGGTCTAGGGGGTACTTTGGCAAAACCCATTAGAACCCAAAACCCAAAACACGAAAAGTGGCCGGATTGTGTGGATTTGTATTTTTTTATTAACCCCTTCACGACATTTGACGTATATATACGTCATGGTCGGGAAGTACTTCCCGACCGTTGACGTATATATACGTCATGACTTCTAACTGTCACTGCGTCTAGAGACGCAGTGACAGTTAGGTGATGTCTGCTGTCCCTGACAGCAGACATCCCCCCTCGTCGCCCAGGGGGGGCAGGGGTGCCCCCCCCGGTCGGCGATCGCTGTGATTGGCTGTTCAAATCTGAACAGTCAATCACAGCGTTTCCTGTGTTACCGGCGGCTAAGCCGCTCGGTAACACAGAAAACGGTGGTGATCGGTGCAGCACCGATCACCACCGAGCGGCAGCACCCCCCTCCCACCCGCCGGGCACTCACCCGGCAGCGGCAGCAGCTCCCCCGGCTCCCCCGGTGCGCACGCAGCGCTGCCCTCCTCCCCCCTCCCCCCCGCAGCAGCAGCAGCAGCATCATGCTGCTAGAAAAGTTCAAATTAAATAAAAAAGAAGTTTTGAAAATGTATATGTATATATATATATATATATATATATATATATACACACACACATATATATATATATATATATATATATATATATATATGTGTGTGTGTATATATATGTATATATACAGATGGGGCCGGGCTCATCTTTGCAGGGGATGGCGATGGCGTTGTGTGTCGGAAGGGGACGCGCGCGCACGAGGTGCGCGCGCGTCCCCTTCCGACGGTGCTGCCCTCGGTTGCCCGGTGCCCACACCGGGCGCCCGCACCCCCCCACAGCCTCCTCGGGTCCCCCCAGCCCCCCTCGAGCAGGAGGCGGACAGTATTGTGTCCGCCTCGCCGCCCGGATACGGAGACGCGCGTGCGTGGGGGACGCACGCGCGTCTCAGTCAGATGGCGCGCCGTGTTGCTGGCGGATCGCCAGCAGCATGCTGCTGGCGATTCGCCAGCAAGCATAAGGCCTGCGCTATCTGTATATATATATATATATACACACACACATATATATATATATATATATGTGTGTGTGTGTGTGTGTGTGTGTGTATACCGCACCGATCACCAACGATCGCCAGCCCCCCCCCCCTCCCACCCGGCAGCCCCCCTCCCTCCCACCCACCCGGCTGCCGCAGCGCCAGCACCCCTCCCACCCCCCCGCCAGCCGCAGCGCCAGCCCCCCTCCCAAAGCTGGTGACCAAAATGGGGTCACTTGTGGGGGGGTTCCACTGTATTGGTGCTTCGGGGGTCTTGCTAATGCGACATAGCACCCACCATTCATTCCACCACCAAAAATCACTCCTTCCCTTCTGAGTCCTGCCATGCACCCAACTGGTATTTTTTGGTCACATGTGAGGCATTGCCGTACTCGGGAGAAATTGGGGCACAGATTTTGGGGTGCTTTGTCTCCTTCATTCCTTGTGAAAATTAAAAATTTTGAGCCAGAACTGCATTTTTGTGTAAAAAATTTAATTTTTTTACACAAAAATGCAGATCTGGCTCAAAATTTTTCATTTTCACAAGGAATGAAGGAGACAAAGCACCCCAAAATCTGTGCCCCAATTTCTCCCGGGTACGGCAATGCCTCACATGTGACCAAAAAATACCAGTTGGGTGCATGGCAGGACTCAGAAGGGAAGGAGTGATTTTTGGATTTTGCAGCACAGATTCTGGTTGAATGACCCCCGAAACACCCATACAGTGGAACCCCCCCACAAGTGACCCCATTTTGCAAACTACACCCCTCAGGGAATTCATCTAGGGGTATAGAGTACATTTCAAACCCCCCGAGGTTTCACCAATTTTGATACAACTGAGCTGTGAAAATGAAAAATTAATTTTTTTCATTTTCACTACCCAGTTGTACCACAATTGGTGAAACCTCGGGGGGTTTGAAATGTACTCTATACCCCTAGATGAATTCCCTGAGGGGTGTAGTTTGCAAAATGGGGTCACTTGTGGGGGGGTTCCTAACTTTTAGCATCTTATGGTGCCTAGAAACCTACATGGTGCCTAAAAAATAATCTCATAAAAAGGAGGCTCCAAAATCAAGTAGGTGCTCCTTCTATTATGAAGCCTGTGGTTTGGTCACCGTGCACACTAGGGCCACATATAGGATATTTATGAAAACCAAAGAATTGGGGGAATCAATTTTTAGTCACATTTCTCTAGTAAAATGTACTGTATTTGTTAGAAAAATGTATTAAAATTGAAACTCTGCAAAAAAAATGAAATTTTGAAATTTCACCTACACTTTGTTTTAATTCCTGTGAAACACCTAAAGGGTTAACAAACTTCCAAAATGCTGTTTTGAATACTGTGAGGGGTGCAGTTTTTGAAATGGCATCATTTATGGGGGTGTCTCACATACAAGTCCCTCAAAGTCACATCAAAACTGACCTGGTCCCTAAAAAAATCAGAGTTTGAAATTTTCTTGAAAATTTGAGAATTTGCTAGTCATATTTGAAGCCTCCTAGTGTCCAAAAAAATGAAAAGGGGGTTGAAATAATGATTGCAACATAAAGTAGACATATGGTCTTTGTTAGTTATTAACTATTTTGAGTGGTATGATTATTTGTCTCACAAGCAGAAAATGTGACATTTTGCATATTGCTAAATTTTCCATTTTTTCACGATATTTTGGTATTTTTCACAAAAAAACACAGACTGTATCGACCAAAATTTACCACTAACTTGAAGTACAATGTGTCACGAGAAAACAATCTCAAAATCACTGGGATAAGTAAAAGCAAAAAAAAGTTATCCCCACTTAAGTGAGACATGTCAGATTTGAAAAAAAGGGCTCTGTCATGAAGGCACAAACTGGCTCTGTCATGAAGGGGTTAAATTTTTGTCAGTTTATTATTTGGGTATATGTAATAAATAAGGAAGTGCACTTAATTCTCACAATACTAAGCGCTTATGGATAAAGGCCTTAGTTACCACTGTGGTTACGAGGGTTGCAGGTTTGTTCTATATGTGGGCGGCATCCCTCCACCACAGGGCAGCCATTTGCTTCTGCTGTTGTAATATGTAATAAATGTCTGTAAAGGGGATGTGTCCACCCCCGAAGTGTATTGTGAAAAATTTTGATACAATAAAGATTATATATATATAGATATATATAGATATAGATATATATATATATATATATATATAAAAGTTATATGTTGGTGGCTAATTATCGATATGCAGTAGACTGGATACATTTGACAGATAATTATGTAAATTTAGATATTGAGCAAGCATTCTGTCCCGATATAGCATTGTCTAGTCTATTACATATGAGACCATCAAGATACCCAGTCAGGGTTTCTAACAATATACTATTAACCACAACTTGTTGGGTTCACAATGGATATCATCTAATATGTTGTCTATTGCACTATTTCTGCCCAGAGTCTTCCAAATGAATTGGATATTAATTAACAAAGATATAAAAGTAAAAAAAAAAATTATGGCTACCCTAACATATGGTTGACGGGTTGACCAGGGCCGGTGCTAGGGGGTTCGGCGCCCTCCTGCAAACTATAAATTTGCGCCCACCCAAGCTTCACAAAGGGACAGCGCACACCGAAAGAAAAACGTGTAATCTCACAAGGAAGGGGAATGGCCACACAATAGTACTCTCACTCCAAATGACACCACATAGTAGCACAGTTTTGGTTCCATGAGTTAAAAAAGAGGGAGACTTCGCGCCATAGGCGCGCTCAAAAATGTAGGAGCGTGGCTTCATGAGGAAGGGGCTTGGTCACATAAAAGTACCAATTACACCGTAATCCCCATAACACATTATGCTTCACACCTCAATGCCCATTACACATTATACCACACACAGTAATGCAAATTATACATTATGCCACACATCTTGATGCCCCTTACATAATATGCAGCACACCATAATGCCCATTACACATTATGCCACACACCCTAATTCCCCTTACAAAATATGCCATGCACCATAATGCCCATATGACATTGACACACATTATGCTACACATAATGCCCAAGTACTCCTGCATATGCCCAAATGTGTAGCATTGCTTATTCATAACGCCCACACCAGTTGCCAAAAGTAGTTGCTCTGCTTATACATAGTGCTCACACCAGTTGCTGACATTAGTAGCACTGTGCAACTATATGACCACACCAGTTGCCGACAGCAGTAGCGCTGCCTATACACGTGCCCACACCAGTTGCTGACATAAGTAGTGCTGCGTAACCATATGCCAACACCAGTTTCCAACATTAGTAGCACTGCCTATACAAATATGCCCACACCAGTTGCCGACATTAGTAGTGCTGCCTATACACGTGCCCACACCAGTTGTCGACAGCAGTAGCGCTGCCTATACACATGCCCACACCAGTTGCCTACATTAGTAGTGCTGCATAATTATATGCCAACACCAGTTGCGACATTAGTAGCACTTCCTATTCAAATATGCCCACACCAGCTGCCTATACACGTGTCCATACCAGTTGCCGACAGTAGTATACAAGTGCCAACACTAGATGCCGACATTAGTAGCACTGCCTTTACAAATATTCGCACACCAGTTGACACCAGTAGCAGCACCGCCTATACACATGCCCACACCAGTTGCCGACATTAGTATCGCTGCTTATACACGCGCCCACACCAGTTGCCGACAGCAGTAGCACTGTCTAACTATATGCCCACACCAGTTGTCGACATTAGTATCGCTGCCTATACACGTGCCCATAATAGTTGCCAACATTAGTAGCGCTTTCTACACACATGCTCACAGCAGTTGCCAACATTAGTAGCACTGCCTATACACATGCCCACACCAGTTGCCGACATTAGTAGTGCTGACTACACACATGCTCACAGCAGTTGCCGACATTAGTAGTGCTGCCTATAGACGTGCCCACACCAGTTGCCGACATTAGTAGCGCTGCCTATACACGTGCCCACACCAGTTGCCGACATTAGTAGCGCTGACTACACACATGCTCACAGCAGTTGCCGACATTAGTAGTGCTGCCTATAGACGTGCCCACACCAGTTGCTGACATTAGTAGCACTACACTCACACTTGACTCTCCTGGCAGCTGCTCATCCTCTCCTGACTCTTGCTCCCTCATAGCTCCGCCCCTTATGTGCCATTTAGCCCCGCCCCCTCTGGCCATGTAGCTCCGCCCCTTTTCGCACGTACTACTGCTGCGTGCTGACCTGGGCTCGGCTGGCCTGATCTGATCTTTAGGTACAGGTAGGAGCCTGGAGGGAGCTCTCAGCTCTGTGCCTCGGCTCTGCTTCCTGTCATCAAGTGTGACAGGCGCAGTAGCAGCAGCCGGCAGCCACAGAGACAGACAGCAGAGGATGCAGAGCAGGACAGCGCCTCTCCTGCCCGGCGCCTACCTGCTTTGCATCCTCTGCTGAGCGGGTAGCGCCGGCCCTGGGGTTGACTGATGTGAATGGTATTTAAACGGTATTTAAAATGGTAATCTACTGCAATGTGAAGGCTGAGACCCATTTTAAATACTGTTTAAAAATACAGTTTTTTAAAACGTTTAGGCAGTGTGAAAGTGGTATTATTGAATTTATTTGTTTATAAGATATTTTGCATAACGTGTAGTGTACACAACTTGTACTTGACAAATTAACTATTTAAGCTTATATCTAGATGTGGAACACATATCTATTTACGATCATTGAAAAAAAGAAATTGTATATGCACAGTTTTATACTTTTTTGTATTTTGCAGTTCTTTAATAAAATATATTTAAAAAAAGTGTATTTTACTAAGAAACTCAATGAATTTATTTTGAAATAGATTTTGCATGATTGTGTCTTTGTTTTATGAATGGGTTGGGATCATTTGGTCTACAGCATGATGACAACAATTGACAACAATTAGGTCGACATGGGTCTAGGTCGACATGAGAAAAGGTCAAAAGGTCCTTAGTTCGACAGGTCATTAGTTCGACAGTGTCTAGGTCAACAGTCTGACTGTTTTTTTTACCCAAATGTCAACACAGTCGACATGGGTCGCATAGCTCGCTGCGCTCGCAATGCTTCGGGCACGGTGCCTCGCTAAGCTCGGCACACTATTTTATTTTCCCACCACGCCCTAGTGGATGGTAGGGCATGATATACTGCCTGTCGGCACATGTCGGATCAAAAAGCAGTGAAAACTCCCATGTCACCTTTTGACTGTCGACCTAGACCCTGTCGGACTAATGACATATCAAACTTTCGACCTAGAACCATGTCGACCTTTTCCCATGTCGACCTAGACCCATGTCAACCTTTTCCCATGTCGACCTAATGGTGTTGACCTAATGACTGTCGACCATCATGCTGTAGACCAAATGACTGCATCCCTTATGAATGTATACTCTCTGAAGGTGAAGAGGTTTTGTGAGGCCTAGTAAGGTCAATAAGACCAGCATGGGTAATGGGAAATAATACAGTAGTTGGGGAGCTGAGAAAGTTTGATGATAATAAAAATAAGGATGTTAATGAATAAAATAATGATGATGGAATGCGTCTGATGGTGGTCAAGAATAAGCAAGAGAAACATTTTTGTATGCAATTCAGAGATAAATTAAATCCGTTATTAATAACATCAAAACTCTGGAATAAATGCTTAAGTATATCTGCTGCTACACCATCAAGAAGAGGATCAGGTGACAGTTTGCAAAGGATGAAAGTAAAAGAAGACAAAAGGAAAAACAAAATAAAACACTGTAAAACCAAAAATATTAGCTCAATTCCTTACTACTTAAGTTATTTGAAATGTTTACCTTGGTTTCTTGTTTACAAGCCCTAAACACATGTACACAGGTATTTACACACTAGAGATAATTTGTGTTGGGAGCCACATAATCTACCTGTAATTTTTGATTCTGAGAGTACCCAGAGGAAACCCATGCAAGCATGGGGAGAATATATAAACTTCACACAGTGAGGACCATGTTGGGAATTGAACCATGATCTCAGTGTACTATGCATCTATCTATCTATCTATCTATCTATCTATCTATTTTGTGCAGCAACAGGTATCCCCAACATTCCAATCTACCAGGTGCATGCTGAAGACGGCCGCGGGTGCACCTGAACCCTACACTGGGACATGTTGCGGCCTTTCAAATTGCGGACCACTGGGGACGAGACCGGAGTCTTGATACATGTGCTCTCCAAGTCACCGAGGTGACCACAAGAGAACCTGCAGCCATCCCAGAGCCGATACTCTACGACTGTTGGGTACCACCCCCACCTCCACAAACAAGCACCAGCTTGGCTATAGAGGGGGAGGCCGTGGAAATCCAGTCCAACGTCACCCTCAAGGAAAATCTAGAGGCAATGCCCTGGGAGGGCACAACACACCCCCTGCCCCTGTCCATGCTAGAAAGAAGAGCCTGGGTCATCCTGGGAGTGCTGCCATCACGTTTTGCAGACCCAGACTTTGATTGGATAGTGAATTTAATCTTTTTGAGGACCACAAAGGAAAAGGAGGGGAAATGTGTGGGATTCTGTGAATGATTCCCCTCCCCCCAGCTTACAGATGGCGCTGGTCGTCGGAGCACCCACATGGTGTGGTGCATCATCACTGGATGACATGGGCCACAAATCAGCAGCTGCCACATCTCTTGCCACAGAAGCCCCCTCAGTGGGGTATATAAGGGGCACCAGGAGGTTGACCAGGCAGGGTAGTCTACATGTGGAGGAGAGCAGTATATCCTGCTGCCCCTGCTGCTACTGTTGCTGCTGTGATTACTTTTGCTGCTGCCGCCGCTGGAGGAAGGTAAGCCCTCACTGAGGCCTTTTTTGAAAGTATTTCACTGTGCATTTGTGTAGTGTTTTACATAGTATATTACAGTATTGTGTTTCATTGTATTTAGCTGTATATTTCTGGGATTGTTTTCCAAGGTATTGTGTTGTGGACTGGTTTGGTTGCTCCAGTGTCAGATTAAGCCTTTGGGGGCCTGGGGCACTTTACACAGGGGGGCCTCCTTGCACTCATTACTGGCCGTAAACTGCATGGGAGAATATTACATACAGAATCTGATTAAAAACCCTCCCATGAGGCTGCTGCTGCTGCTGCCCTCCATGGGCTTGAGAAGCATGTAATGAGCTCCACCAATCAGTGCTCAGCACAAACCTCTCTTGTGCAAAGTGTCATGGGACTTAGTCAGCTCCCAGTAATGCACTGCACACTTGTGCAGTCAGAGTGCCTTGGCTCCCGATGCTCAGCACCATTAATCATTGTCGCATTGGCAGGGATGTGAAGCTGCAGCACTTCCCCACTCCCATGCACAAAACCTTTAGCTAAATGGGGGCCCAGGGGTACTGACCCCTTTTGCTCCTGCTTTAATCCGGCCCTGGGTTGCTCCTCGCTGTGTTTTCTGGGTAGAGTGGTTTAGGCATTAGGTTGCAGGCTTTGAAGGAGGTGTTAGGCAGCCAGCTTTGACGAGGCATAAGGCCGCAGGCTTGGACAAAGCATTATACTGCATGCTTTTTTTTAGGTGTCAGGCTGTAGGTTTGGGCTATGAACTAGGTATTGTTTCTGCTCATTGCTTCGCACTAGATTGCGATTTGCTTTACAGTTAGATTGGACATTTCACAGTCAGGCCATCAATTAGGGTAGGCTGTGGGTAGGACACTACCACGGGTGTTTGTGGTCTATTCCAGGTGCCGAGACCAGGCCCCTCGACCATCAAGGGGACAAGCATATACCCGGTGAGGATATTTCATGTTGATTCTGTTTTCTTTGTCGTATGTGAGTTTCCCTTCCCCTTGGGCATTTCCATCTGGGTTGCATCCATTGCGTCCCACATATGGTTATAACCAAGCTGAGGCCACAAGTGCCAATGATGACCATCCCCTGCTCCTAGCGGAAGTTGCCAAGGTTGGAAAAACCCTTTTGCCCTACCAGAGGTTTAGCGCAACCACTCTCTCTTTTTAGGCCAGAGCACTGTCAGAACAAATTGGAGAGACAGCGATGTGCTGGGACCATCGTCAGCCCAAATGTGAGTGCAGTAGTGGGTGAGGTATGTGACCACCCGCATGCATACTCTGCTCTAGTACTCTTATATTCACAAAAATGGGTCTGTGGCATCATTCTCAGCTGTTTCCCCTAATACAGTGTTTGACCTTTTGGCGACATGACCATATGTCATGTCTCTATTGTGGCAATGCTGGGATTTTGCCTCCCTGGCACAGTGCATTGCTTTCACTACTGCTTAGCTACAGCAGAGGAGGAGCAGCACAGATAGTGAAATATTTAGCATTACTACCTCAAACAACTGAGGTAACCAGTGGGGAGTTTGTATATTCTCACTGTGCTTGCGTGGGTTTCCACCGAGTACTCCAGTGTCCTTCCACAATCCAAAAATATACTGGTAAATTAACCGTCTCACAAAAAAATTATGCCTAATGTGAAAGTATGTGCATGTGGAAGGGAATATAAACTGTAAGCTCAATTTAGGCAGGAACTGATGTGAATGGTCAAAAATTCAAGCTAGAATACTATGATCTGGGATTTCCTGATGTAGACTTGAATGGGTCTGCAGGTCAGAGAGTTTGACAGGTGACACTCCCCCAGGCTTTATTCCAACCCCTTATTTACATTTTAATACTTTTTTTTATTCCCCTGAAGTTTCTGTGAGAGACTTGAAATCTCTCATGCTGAATCTGCCATTATGAATTTCTGGCACACATCTGTGTGTGTGTGGCTCATTATCTGAAAAATTCCGTTTTAGGGAAATCTCTCGTGCTGAATCTCCCGTTATGAATCTCTGGCACAAATCTCTGCGTATGTAGGCCCCTTTAGAGAATTTTTGACCATTCACATCAGTTCCTGCCTAAATTGAGCTTACAGTTTAATTCCCTTCCACATGCACATACTTTCACATTAGGCATAATTTTTTTGTGAGACGGTTAATTTACCAGTATATTTTTGGATTGTGGAAGGACACTGGAGTACTCGGTGGAAACCCACGCAAGCACAGTGAGAATATACAAACTCCCCACTGGTTACCTCAGTTCTTTGAGGAAGTAATGCTAAATATTTCACTATCTGTGCTGCTCCTCCTCTGCTGTAGCTAAGCAGTAGTGAAAGCAATGCACTGTGCCAGGGAGGCAAAATCCCAGCATTGCCACAATAGAGACATGACACTATATAAAATCAACTCCACACCGACGTGTAAAGTGGGGGTATGAAAAGGTCGGAGGACGCGTTCTGCCACCCTTTGCGGGGCTCGCTGCGCTCGCCACGCTTCGGGGTGATGGGGAGAGTGGTGGTGTTTTAGGTGTTTTACCATATTAACTACTGAGATCGCATCTCACATCTCATGAGATGCAGGGGGAGATTCTCTAAGCAAAAAATGCGGTAAAAACCCAGTTATCCGGGTTTTTACCGCATTTTGAGAAGCTCTAAGCATCCCCCGCTGGGTTACCGCGGTGGAGGGCATCGCCAGAAAAATCTGGCGATGCCCCATAGATGCCTAAAAGGTTAAATCACAAGTTGTCACTGAGTAAGGGGGGTGCATAGTATGTGAGACCTGTCCCTGTATCGGGGGGTAACTCACCTTACTAAAACCTAAACTTTATTAAACAGTGAACAAGAGCTGACTTCCCTGGCAGCCAAACATGATCAAATATAAGCCTTCATATGACCAAATGCACCACAGTATATAGTCCATAAAGAGCCTCTAGTATGAATGTCAGGTTTATAGTGAAGGACCTGAGGAGAATACCCTACCTCCCAACTGTCCTGCCCGGTGCCCGTAGTGTCCTGTGATGGGGGGATGCAACTGGGAGTCTCCACACTATTGCCATGAATAGACTCTGTGCACATGCAAACAGCGTCTATTCATGCCACTCAGCGGCCAAAAATGGGGGCATGACCTTGAGGGAGAGCCGCAAGTATAGACCATGCCCCTTTTTGTTAGGCCACACACCCCTTTGGCACTTGTGCCTGTCCCTCCTCCTGCTGCCTAAAAGTTGGGAAGTATGGAATATTATAACAAAAATCACTTCAAGACAAATTGAAGAACAGGTACCTGGGCAAGCTGGCACTTGTAGTTTTCCAAGTGCAAGCTTGTCTTCATATCTATATAATGTGGGATATGTAGTTCACTATAAAAAAAATGGAAAAATAGTCTAGTTTTGTTAAACTTAATAGATAATATGCAATTTTTTTGTTCAAAACATGCAGTAGTAGGCAAACACTGTCCACATGTGTCTGTTACATCACACCCTGGACAGAAGTTGCCTGGACTGACAATGGTCGGAGGAAAGTTGGTCTGATGCATGGCCAGCATTACCTGCAGAACAGTGATGTGCGATGAGGTTTGTGGTTGGTGAGGCACTGGCTTGACGGAGCCAGTGCCGCCAGGCTCTGTGGGGAGCATTATGTTCAGGATGTTTCTGCGCTGACAGGCAGGTGCAGTAGCTGCCCCCTGCATAAGCAGCAGAGACCTGCCAGAGCAGCTGCTGCCTGTCAGCGTAGAAACAACCTGGACCCAGCTCTCGCCACAGAACCATCACCGCTGGCTCCACCAAGCCACCATGGGATCTGCCCACATACCTTTTCACTTAAAAAAACAAAAACAAAAAAAAAATGCAGCCAAATGCACTAACTAGCCTCTAAAGGCCCCCATACACTATGCGATATGGGAACGATTTCACCCGATTCGGATGAATCGGGCAGTGAAATCGGCCCAAATCGCACTTGTAGACATCCCCTCCGATCCGATGCGCGGTCCCGTGCGCATCGGATCGGGTTGGGAGGTCGGACGGGCTGCACATAAGATTTGCCAAATCTTATGTGCAGCCCAGCCAGGGAGCCGTGCAGGGGGACAGCAGCGGGCGGGGGATGCCGGCTATAGAGAGCCAAGCAGGGGGAGGCTGCATATGGCGCCGGGCTGGAGGAAGCTGTGTTGCGGTGGGGTGACAGCGGGAGGCGAGCAGGGAGAAGATGACATGACGCTGGCTGCCGGGCAGCGCCGCAGCGGCAGGAACCGGGAGAAACAGATAACTTAAAAAAAAATGCCCATAGAGATGACTAGCAAGCCATTGATTGGCTGAGACCTCTCTCAGCCAATCAGCGATTGGCTGAGAGAGGTCTCAGCCAATCAATGGCTTGCTAGTCATCTCTATAGGCGTTTTTTCTTTTTTAAGTTATCTGTTTCTCCCGGCTCCCGCTGCTGCGGCGCTGCCCGGCAGCCAGCGTCATGTCATCAAGTTCTCCCTGCTCGCCTCCCGCTGTCACCCCACCGCAACACAGCTTCCTCCTGCCCGGCGCCATATGTAGCCTCTCCCTGCTCGGCTCTCAATTAGCCGGCATCCCGCTGCCATCCCTTGCACGGCTCCCTCCTCCTGCAGCTCCCCGGGGACTGCATATGATAAATCCATGCGATTTATCATATGCAAACCTTGCCTAATCGTGCTTCCCCCCCCCCGGGGAGCTGCAGGGGAAATCAGGTCCGACTTGTCCCTAGGACAAGTCGGACTAATGTATGGGGGCCTTTAGGGGACAGACTTGTGTGTTTGTGTTGTGACAGAGGAGTGTATGTGTGTAAAGAGACAGCAGGGCCGGTGCAAGGCACCGGAGCGCCCCAGGCGAGTCGGGGTGGGGGCGCCCCGGTGCCGGGGGGGGGGGGGGGGGGGGTTGTACCTGTCCTGCGGCTGTGTATATAAAGCTTGCGGCGGCGGTAGCGGGGGGTCCCTGCAGTCAAGAAATAACGAGCGCTATCCGCCTGGCTACGCGGAAGCGCTTCTGTTGTGAAAACACTGGCCACACGGCGCACGCTGATTGGCTGAATCTCAGCCAATCAGCGTGCGGCCAGTGTTTCCACAACAGAAGCGCTTCCGCGTAGCCAGGCGGATAGCGCTCGTTATTTCTTGACTGCAGGGACCCCCCGCTGCCGCAAGCTTTATATACACAGCCGCAGGACAGGTACCCCCGCCGCACGGGGGGGGGGGCGAAATGCCGCCCTCCAGTGGCCGGCGCCCTAGGCAAATGCCTAGATTTGCCTAGTGGTGGCGCCGGCCCTGAGTGACAGAGGTGTGTATGGTTTCTGTGTGTTTGTGTAAAATAAGTATATTTTTAAATGAAGTATACAGTATTGGCCCAATGTACTAGCCTCTGAGTTCACTGGCTGTGTGGGGTGCTGGCTGAACTCTTGAGTTTTTTTTTTTAAAGGGCAATCATTTACAATGCATGGTTTTTCCTTGTAAATGTCTGCCTCTTTAAAAGAACCTCTGAGCTCAGCCAGCACCCCACACAGCCAGTGAACTCAGAGGCCAGTACATTGGGCCAATATACTTAATTTAAAAAACACACAGAAACAGTACACACCTGTCACATTACACAAACACACACATGTCACTTTACACAAATACAGATACACACCTCTGTCACAACAACACAAACACACGTCTGTCTGTCCATTAACACAAATAAACACCTACTGTATGCCACTTTAAAAAAAACACAGCCCCCACCCGCCAAATTACCGTTTAGCCAGGCACCGCGGATACCCAGGCAGCAGTGACTGCAGCGTCCCGGGACAGGCATGCAGACCTAGAACAATAGCGCCGGGCGGGAGGGAGAAGAGACCCCGGACAGTAAGGGGAGCAGAATGTGCCAGTGCCTAGTGGCCAGATAAGCGGGAGCTGGCGGCTGAGCGGCTCGGCACAGCTCCGCCCCCCACCCTGGCAATACAAGTCAGCAGACGAGCTGTGCAGTGGGTGCACGGCTCGTCCACCCAGGGCCGGCAACAGAAATCTTGGGGCCCCGTACAATGATATTTCTGGGGCCCCCACCTAATCCCAAATCCACACAATGCTCTTCTGCATGAGCCACATTTAACCTTTCGCTGCTCCAGATCCTGCTTCCAGCTAGTACAGGCAGTGGCCGTGCCAGGGCATGGAAGCTCTGGGGCCCGTCACACTTGTTCCCCTTGACCCCCCCTGTCGCCTGCCCTGCGTCCACCTTAAAAACTAAACTGTGCTACAGTATAAGCGGCACCTCACCTATAGAAGTGCCATCGTTCAGGGACGCGCTTTCTGCCTTCATGAAAGCTTCCCCTGTCACTGAGACAGCACCACTGTGTCCAATCACTTCTGCCTCAGTGACAGGGGTGTGCTTTCATATAGGCTGAAAAGCACGTCCCTGTCACCGAGGCACTGCTATAGGTGCCGCCTATACACATTTTTTAAATGAGCTTTTACAGCTCAGTTCTCAGCCCTGCCCACTGCCCGCCCCTGTGTCTGTAACTTTAATATAGACAGCGGGAGGCATCGCTCTTGATGCCTCCTTAGCTAATAAAAAAAAAGAGTAAAAATGATTCTAATAATACAAAGCATATACTTATGACACATAATATGTGTCATAAGTATTTTCTTTGTCCCTGCTGCAGAATCTCACAGACCCTGGGCCAGATACATTAAGCTTAAAAAGTGATGAAATGGAGAGTGATAATCAACCAACCAATCAGTTCGTTACATGGTGAGGGATTGGATTAGCTGCTGTTTGTCCACATATTTTATAATCTGAAGTTACAAACAATAGTTTTACTTATTATACTGACCAATTTCAATGTGAATTACTCCTGAACCACCAACCCGAGGCACCCCTGCAAGTGTCTTAAGGCACCCCAGGATGCCACAGCACACAGTTTGGGAACCACTAAATGTATGATATAGTGAATATAAGAAGCTGCAATTGCACCATGTGTGTGTGTGGCAGTCCACCCCAGAGGTGTCCCTGTGCCCTCAAAGAAGGTCAATTGCAGCTAATGCTGCTCAGAGAAAGAACTGCATTTTTATAGAAACAGCAGGGCTGTGAGGGGTTAACAGACAGCTAGTGTCCCAGCTCCCCTGCAAGTGTGACAGGAAGCTGAGAGGTCAGAGGTGATCCCAGCAGCAGGGTGAGAGGGAGGAAGTGTGCAGAGAGTGAGAAGATGTGCTGGGAGCAGGGTGAGACTCAGAGAGAGGAGAAGGAGAAAGCCCAGCAGCGTGTGTGCAGTGAATGGAGAAGCTGTTCCCCTGTCCTGCACTGAAGAGGAGATCAGGTGCTGCTGAGAGGTCCCAGGGAGCGTGACTGGCCAGCAGAGAGAGACCCAGAGAGGAGTGAGACCCAGAGAGGAGTGAGAGACCCTGAAGAGTCATGACCAGCAGGAGCTGGCATCTGCAGCTGAGAGTTAAGGTACAGGAGCACCCCTACCCCCAGGCTGGCCTGCACCTCACATTGGCCCACTTTACCCAGCTATTGAAGTGGCTCTCCACTGCATAGGGGGGCGACTATTATTGGGGTGATCACCCTGCGACATTAGCAGCCCAGAGACACCTGCAATGCCCCTCTGGCTGCAAGCCAGTTTGCTGCTTTACTAACAGGAGGTTACCCCAGGAAACAGGAATCTGCCAGCCCCTCTTTCATAAGGATCGTTTTGTGAGTTACCCTGTTGTGGGTCTATGTAGACAAGTGTGCACACTGTTAGGGCCTAATTCAGAGTGAGGATTTGCCTTCGTGGGACCTTGTACTCCGACTCAGGGACTATCGTGTAGTATGCATATATAAGGTGCCCGGCGCCATCTTGTGGACAATCTTTATTACACCGGTAAAGTAATCTTGTTTTGAAATACCAGTCTTTGAAGTAAATCTCTTTACCCTTGTCTTTATTATAATATTTTTGCTGACTGTCATTTTATGTAGAACAGTCATTTATTGCACCAGTGTTTAGTGTTACGGTACCGTAGGTAGGAATGCTCATGACCAGTACAGTCTGACCCTTGAAACGGACTGAGGTGGTCATTGGTTATTAGTTAGCGTTGCAGAGATATTCATTCATTCACCCATTCATACAGTCGTTATTGTAAGTGTGATGTTTACGCAGTTATGTAAGGAAAGAGCAGCAGGATTGCACTACGTATTCTTTAAATAAATTTCAGTTGCTGCTAAATGTGTAGCGTTGTCTTCTGTGGGTCCCTTGGGTTGTGCCGTTCCCTGCCACAGGTTCTCCAGCAGAAGCCGCAAAGAATCCAGAAGCCGCCGCCGTCACCAGCTCCAGATTAAGGTACGCTATCTTGCACCACACCGTACAGGCACTGTCTACTGTTAGGCCATGTTAGCTGCTTACACTGAAAGTATTTCACCTGTAGGTTTGGGCTCTGACCAGGTTATTTCAAGGTACCTCTTGGCCTGCATATGCTGCAGATGGCACTTTATTGTCACTTCGTTACACTGCAGCCATGCTGTCATTACATCTACTGAGATACTGTATCGATATGTAAGAATGTGCAAAGTTATATACGCATAAAGTAAGGCAAATATCTAAAGGAAGCCATGATATTGCAAATTATACTTTTTTAGCTATCAAATTTATTGAATAATTACATGATATTCTTGAGAGTATGTGTAAATTGACAAACATACAGTAATGTTAGCAGCCCAGCATGAAAAGTAAAAGTATTTTGGGTGGTGTCACATGGGTGCTTATAACTAGCACTTTTCACGCCTTCCAGCGTCCACATATATAATCATGAAAGCATCTGACCTATCTTTAAAGCATGAACTCTTCAAATGTCCGGTATGAAAGTTGGTGTTCATAATGAATTATAAGAGTGTTTTTGAAATAATGTTATTTAGGTGAGTTTGTTAAATCTACTGTACATGTAGATGCATTTGCAGGTTGTTCTAAGGGCACAAATGTTGCCAAAACTGAAAACGAAATATCCTATGTTCTGTGTTTTGGCTGCATTCCTATTTATACCATACCTCCCGACTGTCCCGTTTTTCGCGGGGCCATCCCGCTTTTTTGGGACGATCCTATGTCCCACCTGGGGCCGGCAGTGTCCCGTGGCGGGGGGGCAGTTGGGAGTCCCCCGAGCCGGAAGTGAATAGATGCTGTGCGCATGCACACAGCGTCTATTCAGCATTGCAGAAGGGGGGAAAACGGGGGCGTGAACTAATCGTGGCTAATTTGCATATGCCGTGACCTAATTAGCATAGACCATGCCCCCTTTTCGGCTATACAAGTGTCCCTATTTCCAATCAACAGAAGTTGGGAGGTATGTTTATACCAAGCTCTGAAATACAATATATTCTGGCGTTTAGCCCCTTTGGGAGCTATCCCGTAGAAGCCTATGGACTTCTTCTTCCATTGTCCCTCTTTACAGGGAAATGTGGCCACTAGTGTTCCCATTTCCATCCTAACCACACTATACAGCAGAATTAGTTGAACCTCATTTATATTTATATATCATAATTAATTTCTTTATGAAGTGCCACCAAAATGTCTGGCTGCATACCCTACCACTTATTATGATAAGCAATCATTGTTAATTTTCCTGTGCACCACTAAAGGATGTGAAAAGATTATGAAAACCTGGTATTACTATTTACAAATGGCAATCGCATGGTAAAGCAAAATCAGGCCTCACAGACAGAGGTGTATAGAGAGCAATGCTGGGCTCTGGTACAGCATGTGGCATGACCTAAATATGGCCACATTAAAAAAAAAAACATAAAAAATTTAATTACCCAAGGGATTGCTGTTCAGATCATGTGGGGAGGTGGTGGGTGTGCAAGAGAACGGGAGGCCCTTCTAGAAAGTGGGTTTCTACTCCTCAGCCAGCGCCATTTTCCCAGTGATATTCAGGAAGACAGCACATATGCACTAGAGAGCAAAGACAATGCACAATGCAAGAGTCAGACCACTCCAGTAAACCCAGGCCCAGGTAATTAGTACCCATTACCCGTCCACCCCCTATCAAGCCAGTGCTAATTTCTGGACCTTCCCACCTCTGTGAAATGGCCTGTTCCGCCTCAGCACTGGACTCAATGACTGAAATTATAACTAAATATAGCCCTAAGTTTCACACATCTCATCCCTGGACATTATGTAGACAACTAAATCTGCCAGATGCAACCGGTCCCACTTATATTAATAATAAATGCATGTACTGTGTTTTGAATGATACATAGCAAACCGCCATCTAAACCTATGTGAAAAAAAATCACAAATATTTGCTAAAGCACAATGTGTAAAGCATTTTTCCTATAATTTTTTGGTCCAATGTAGGGAAATATGTTGTATTTTCTTCATTCTTCCCCTCTGGTCCACTGGTCTGTGCTTTGCCATGCTTTCATCTGTTTTCCTCTGGAAGCTGGGTAGGTGGGTAGTTGTACAGTAAGTTGGCCTCTTGAAATATCTCAGCTGGGGTTTGAGCACTGTAACACAAAGGAGTATTATGTTAAGGAAGCCCATTTGCAGCCTCCTCTGGTCGGGGCACCTCCCCTTTCCCAAACGCAGCACCCGCCTGCCACCTAGCGCACTGAGCGCATTCGAGTCTGAGCACTAGAATGCTCAGACTCTTCTGCATGTGGGAACCACCTGAAAAATGGCGCAATGGCCATTTTCCAGCAATTTTGGGAGCACTGCTGCTTTCAATGCAGGACTCTGGAAGGTGAGTATTAAAGAATGGGTGCAGTGTGTGCGGAATGGCCTCCTTGGGACTCAGGGGCCCCTGTGCACCACACACATTGCACCCATTATAAATATACCACTGATAAACATGATTACATAACAGCTACTGTCATATGTAATGTTGGCTCTTGTGGACTTAAGCTAGGTACACATCAAAACAATTTTACTCACAATCCAATTATTTTTCTTGGGCATATCCTAAACCTGATCATTATAATTTCCTAGTGCTTTAATATGAGGCAATAAGAAATTACTGAATGTGCTATTGTACACATATAGGCCCCTTTCACACACACACCGGCAGCCTCCAGGCGGAAAAACTCCACACGGCCAAGAAGCTGTGCCGCACACAGAAGTTTACAATGGTCGGGATGGCAACAGTCCAGCAGCCGTCCCTTCCAGTGGTGACATCTGGCTGAAACTGGGCGGCCAGGCCATGGCCGTCCCATGTGAATGGACACAATCATGTCCCTTATTAACTACTGTGTACGGCACAGCTTTTGTCCTTGCGGGGTTTCGCCGCAGGAGCCGGAGCTTGTGAAACTGCCCATAGGGGCTCCAATAGGAGTCTGTCCCTGAGATGTGTAAAAGAAAGTGATTGCATTAGTGATCACATTTACTTTCACTTCCCAGAGGCCACTGCAGTCTGCTGAACACACATACACAAATGGTGCAAGTCCTGGGTTGTTTTGAGATCTGCTATCTTCAAATGTGGGCATGGCAGTAACTATTGTTTCAGCTATACACAATGGGCAGTATTCAATGAGAATACTGACGACGTGCAGCGAATCCTTTAGGATTCGCTGCACATTCGCCACTGCTCGCTGCGTTCCAGAGCCTCGCCGGCTCCAGTATTCAACAAGCCAGGGGCTCACTGCCCCTGACTGGCGAATTTTAACTCCTGGGGCGATGCCACAGGGAGCCCGAGGACGGCGGCAGGCAGGGAGATGCCTGCCCCAGAAAGTTTGTGGGTGAGAGGTGGGCTCCCCGGGTGCCAGGCAGCACAGGCTGCCCCCACGGGGGTGCCAGCAGGGGACCGGGTATATTCACTACACCCGATCATGCATATGTAATGATTGGGTGCAGTGAATATATGAATATCTAATGAGCGGCTCGGCTCCGGCCCCCTGCTGGCTGGTCTGTGTAAAAAAAAAACACAGATTGTATGCCTTATAAAAATGTACACAATTAATGCGATGGGCGCCGTGCTAGGAAAGCAGTACCAAAAAAACCAACAACACACTATAAGACATTTGATTTAGTTATTTTCCACTAGATTAGTACATGTATTATCTGATTGGCCGAAATGAGTTATGCTCCTTTTAGGATAACAGCACCATTCTACTTGCAAATCAGCATCATTTACCCCTTTATATCAAACATATTTATGATTTTACATGTATGGCAGTCTTACCAGGCAATTTCAGTAGATATGGAGAATCAACAGTGCAGTTTGCATCGTTAACTTTGTCTATAAACGAAAAATAAAAATATTAAATGTCAGTTAGAATTAGTTACAGTGCCATGGTACTACAAATTAAACAACAAATATTAAACTAAGATTACATTTGTCATTATGAAATTGCATATACTGTATATATTTGAGAGATCATGGAGAACTTAAGTTAGTGTTATATAACTGTAGTGCTGATGTATGTGTAAGTCTGTAACATGGCAGTTAGGGGCATTTAGGATGGTACTTTATCTTCATTCATTTTATCTTTTTCCAAAGTTTGGTACATAGACCCCTTTTTTTGCATTCACCACTTCCCTAGGTAAAGAATAGGAACCCTTTTATTTGAGTGTCAGATGATTTACCGACAGTCAGGATTCCAACGGACGTTTCTACGACATCGGAATCCCGACTTACACAGGCTATTTTCCCTTGTGGGTGTCCACAACCTCCATAGATGGAGAAAATAATCGGTGGTGAGTGCATCTTGCCACCAAGCCCTCAAGGGGCTTGAATGCACTCGCCCCCCTCTCGGGCTACTGACATTTGGGATTCCAATGTCAAAGAAACGACCGTCGGACAGTAAGTTATACCATACCCATTTCTATGTCAATATCTCTTCTACATTCATTCATAATATAGTATGAAAACTCATTAGACATCTTGTATTGCTAAGAATGTACCCTGGATATAGTTTTGCAGCACAATCAGGTCACCTCTAAGGTACACTTTTATTCTTAATAACCACATATCCATTACTTGAAAAAGACACCCAAGAGAGTTGAAACATGTTAAAGGAGTGTTTTTGGATGCCCCCACGAACCCAGATTCGGTAAGGACACAGCAGGAGTACCTGGGTTTCATCATCCTACTGTTACCATCTTGTTTATACTTGCTCTACGGTACAAGGCTGCCTTGTTTTTATTTTTATTTTATTAAAAGCCTCATGTTTGCTTTATCTGCACCATGAGAAGTTTGGCAAATCGGTACCATTGTGATAAATAGAAAAGAAAAGAAAAGAAACCTTTACATGTACATCTTTACACCTGTTCAAGTAAGCCAGTGTGAGCATTTACAAAGGTACCGTTATAGGAGTTACCATGAGTGTTTGATGTAAGCGCATGTAAGCACTATTTATGCATGGTCAGTTTACACTGTGGTGACAACCTAAAAGATACCTTTAAAGGAGTGCACCCACGGTTACTTATGTAAGCAGGTGTAAGATACTGTAACTGTGCAGATGCCTTTGGCGACTTGCGAAGTCGACAAGGCATTCACACAGGGGGAGGTGGATTGAGGTGGGCAGGGGGCACAAGCATGGGGATGCCCAGTGTTTCCTGGGCATTCCCACAAAAACACTTGGTGCACCCAGGAAAACGCTGGGCGTCCCCATGCGAACACAGGCAGCTGCCTGCTGGGGATAGGCGGCTGACGACACTGGACATCAGCCGCCCACCCCATTCTCAGATCGGACGGTGCAAATATAGGTCATGTTAATTTTGACCTACTTTTGTAGAAATTAAATGAATAGACACCAAAGTCATAGACTATGCAAGATCCCCTCCGAGTCAAATCACAATATGTGCCAAGAACCTTCTTCCAAAAACACTTGCTGCCAGCAAGGAAAAGAAAGCCTCCTCAAACTGCCAAAAGAAGCCCCGGATTAATACATATTACCGGAAATGCATTCCGTGTCCTACAATGTTATAAGTCATTATAAAAGGTAATAAATAAAATTATAAATAAAAATGTTACTGGTGTATTGTGCACCTGCTATCCTGTTTCTGTGTTGTTCTCAACATGACTCCACTTTACATCTATATTTTTAAATTAATTTTTCAAAACAATAATTTTGACATTTCAATGATAGTCTATATTTTTTCATATGTATAGTCCCATTTACTTGGTTTCTTGTTTCCCTTTTGTTCATACCTAGAGCCTCTGAGGCTAGCAAGTCAGTACAAACACAGACTGTGGTGATTGTGAAGACCATTAAAAGTAGAAATGTGCAGACTCGGACTCCAGAGATCCGAGCACCCACAGACATCATCATTCCGAGCACGGTTCCGAGCAGCGCTCGGAGATTCCCGTCTGACTCGGGTCCATCCGTGTGGGCGGCCCGGCGCCGGATTTCGCGAGGCTTTAAATAGCGGCTGCTGCGCCCCCCATCTTCACTCCAGTCTAGTAGTGGGTTGGGAGAGGGTGTGTTGGTGCTGCTGCTGGGGCTTGAGCTTGACCTTGAACGCAATATTTTTTATTCGCTGTGGCTGTCTCGCAGTGCTGCTGTGTAGTCTAACTGTGTACTTGTAGTACTACTGTCTCCTCTGTGCGGTCTACCTCTGGTATGCTGTGCTGTAATTATTTTATTCGCTGGGGCTGTCTCCCTCAGTGCTGCTGTGTACTCTGTTCTCCTCTCTGCTTAGGGTGGGCTCTCCCTAGCAAGGAGGACAGTCTAACTGTGTACTTGTAGTACTACTGTCTCCTCTGTGCTGGGGCCTACCTCTGGTGCTGTACTGTAATATATTATATATTATATTAATAATTAATTATATTATATATATAGTCCACTGTTGCCACTGGCAGTGCTACTGCCTAAGAGTACCTACCTAGTACATACTAGGCTGCTATATATAATTTAATTAAAAAATAATACCTTCGTGTGACTGTGAAAAATAATTCCATGCTGCTGGTGCACTGACGTGTGGAACTGCCAAGCAGTACCTAATATAATAAAATTAATTATTATAAATTCTGCTGGTGCACATATACTAGTATTGCTGACTTGTACTGTCTTGTGCCTAGTACTGCCTTATCTACCTGTCTGGTGCCTAGTACTGCCGTATCTACCGCTGCAGTGCCACTCTTACGTGAGCCACGTGTTTGTGCTGCACACTTGTGTGGCTTAGCATAGTTATCCAGCTACCTCGGTGCAACCTTTTTCCCTAAAAACAATATTGTGAGGTGTTCAGAATAGACTGGAAATGAGTGGAAATTAATGTTATTGAGGTTAATATAGCGTAGGAGCAAAATAAACCCCAAATTCTGTGATTTTAGCAGTTTTTATGCTTTTTTAACAAAAAAATCCAAACCCAAAAAATCCAAACACAAAACATTTGGAGGTGTTTTGGCAAAACCCATTAGAACCCAAAACCTCATGGTAATCAGAACCCAAAACCCGAAAAGTGGCCGGTATACATCCCTAATTAAAAGATCCTAGTTCTCAGCCCTCAATTCTTGAAGTCACCCACCCAATGTTACATCCAACTAATGGACCACTTTATTAATGAGGGACTGACTTTACTGATTGAGTCCAGTTCATCATGTTTATGTTTTATCACCACTGTTAATCAGTGGCAACTCCAGAGGAGGGACTGCAACACAGTCCAAAACTCAATTAGGCAAGCCACACCAACTGTCACAACAAACACTGGCAAACATCACTGCCTGGGACTGACTGCCAATTGCTGTGGCTCCCCTATTTAAATTTTGGAATGTGCTGCAATCCCACCTCTGGTTCTGCCACTGCCGGGGACAATGTCTTGGTTAGTAGCATATTATTTTAATCTGTACAGTTGGCCAAATTACAGTATGTGTGTATAAGTATTAGTAGATGGAACAACATTGTTTTCATCAATTTGAGTAGGAACATGTCAGTAACTACATGGAGCTACAGCTACTGGGTCTCCTATTATAACATAACCAAATATGATACTAATCTTAATGCTAAATGCAATGTTTAATACATTTTTATATAATATCCCCATATTATAGAAACCCCCACCTACAGTGAATACTTTATCAGTGACATTGGCAATCTGGATTGGTATAACAGCCCGCTCCTCTTACTCCCATTCTTCCTGCACAAATTGCTGCATCATCATTGAGCTGAGAGTGCAAATCTCTATTCCCTGTGACACTGGAGTAGGATAACAGTTTCCCTCACAAACACAGTCATTGCTGCAGTATATCTGCATCATAAGCACAAGTCTCTATTCACAGTGACACTGATTCTCTGGAGTGGACTACCAGCATCCTCCCACTCTGAAAAATAGGGCCTGATTCAGATCCTGAAGAGTCTGTGGTATGAGATGCAAAATATCAATGACTGGTACTTTGTGCATGCTAAGGGCATGAACTGCCCATGTAAAATATGGGTCCTGCATTGAAGGATGCACTACAGCTGCAAGCATGAAGAGATTGAAAGTTTGCAACCATTTTAGAACAGTGGAACAGATGACCTCCATTTCAGAAAATGGAGCATGTTACCTCCATTTTGTGGGCAGTACAGAGGCCAGGATATCCATAGATTTTCATGCATCCTGGAGTTGTGGTGGCTGGCTTGCATGTGGCACCTATTTATACCAGACACCTCTTACTTCATTACCATATCTGTGCATCACTGCTACTTCCAAGTAGGAAGTAGGAGGTGCTCACTCCAACTGCTGAATCAGACCCAAACTGCTGCATCATCCCTGAACCACCAGTATAACTCTCTAAACATAGTGGCAGTGATTTTCCAACATCCAATAAATGACAGAGATGAAAAGAATTCATTCAGGTACAGTAGAGTCCTGTAATGTCATAAATTAGAAAGCATATACAGTAGGAATTCTTATTGGTTGTGTGTGAGATCCAAAAATAGGCTAAAAATAGCGTAGACTGGTACAAGTACCTTAGAGGAAATATTTCATTTATTTAAAAAAAAAATGCATCTAAAACCTTCTATATGGGCCACTGAATTTTTGATTAAATTTAAGAGAAATAAGGAAATACAACTTTTATAAAGGTAAGTTCGTGTGCCCATTTTCCAGTTCTGGAGTTCTTAAAATAGTGTTAGATGTCTTAAGGTGTTTAAAATATACTTTATGAATATAGTGTACAGCATTGTTACAAAAATTCACATACTGTAGATGCAATTAAAATTTTGGTGCAAGTCAAAAAGAAGCACTACAATGGTCATAGTGACAATACCAAGTAAAAGTAGGTATTATTCACAAACAAGGAATATGTCACACGTAGCCGCGACGGAGCGCGGCGGGTACAGTACTCACCCGTCCGCGCCCGCCGCCGGCTAGCGTGTGCAGGCTCCGGTCTGCGGTGTGCGGGTAGCGGCAGCTCTGGGTAGGGATGGCAGCAGTAGTGGTGCCGGGAGGCCGGCGTCGCCATCTTGGTTGAGGGCAGGAGACAGATTGGCCCAGAGTGGAGGTTCCCTCCTCATCCTGTGCTGACAGCCAATGGCAGCCATCCCCTGGGGATATAGGGGATCTGCCTAGGCTGTTCAGTGTCAGTGCAATGAGTCTTTGGAGTCATTCACAACTCCTAGCTGATTCCTGGATCCTGGCTCTTTCTCTCCTGACTCTGGTGCCTTGCTCCCTGCATCTTGCTACAAGGAAGTTTTCTCCTGACACCAATGCTGCAAGTCCTACCTAGTGCTTGTTCCTGCTTGTGTCCCAGAATTACCCTGCACAGCTTCCCGCTGTCCTCCTTCATACAACTCATTCATTCCATCATCTTTCAGTCATCCGGATCCATTTCTTCTGTCATCAAATCAACCTCCTTCCGGATCCTCATCTATGTACTCTGGCTCACCAAGTATACGTTTCCAGATTTCCCTGCCCGTTATTAGTATTGTGCTGGACTTTATTTAATTTATTCCAACTGTCACTTAAAGAAGTATTTGAGTGAAGTTTATCATTTATGAAATCCGTTATTAAACCTGCACGTTTCAATCCTACTCCTCCTGGTCCGTCTCCGGTTCCTGTGTACCACACGACTCCATCCAGCCCTTTAGCCGTGACAGTTTGCACTGACCCGATGGAATCGGGTGAAGCACAGGCCTCCATGACGGATGTTCTTCAAGGCATCATGGCTCGATTGGAACAAGTAGAGACTACCCAGCGTCAAGTGGCTCAATTTCTCCAGACCTTGTCATCACCTCAGGCGGCTCCCTCAGTTTCAGCAGCACCAACCTCCGGAGCTTCGGCCCCTGCTGCTCCCCCTGGGCCAGCTGCTCCTCACCAGCTACACCTGTCAACCCCCGGTAAATATGACGGGTCCCCGAGAGGGTGTCGAGGATTCCTGAATCAATGTGACGTCCATTTTACCCTCCAGCCTTCCAATTTCCCCTCTCCCAAGACTCGGGTGGCTTACATCGTGTCCCTACTGGCGGGTCCAGCCCTGGAGTGGGTGTCCCCCCTTTGGGAGCGTGCGGATCCCATCCTCAATAACTATGAAGAATTTGTGGCCTCCTTCCGTCGCATCTTCGACGAGCCTGGCAGAGTGTCCTCCGCAGCCACGGAGATCCTAAGGATTCGTCAGGGCAGTCGCCCAGTGGGACAATATGTCGTACAATTTCAAACCCTGGCTTCCGAACTCAGATGGAACGAAGAGGCTCTCGTTTCTGCCTTCTGGAACGGCCTAGCCGGGCGCATCAAGGACGAGTTAGCAACTCGCGATTCTCCTTCCACCCTGGCTGATCTCATTTCATTATGTAACAAAGTCGATCTGCGACTCCAAGAACGCCAACTTGAGAGGAATCGCTCTGATCGCCTTCGCCCTCGATTTCCTTCCAATGTCGCACCAGCCTCCAAACCAACCCAGCCTCCTGCGGTGTCAACAGATGAGCCCATGCAAATCAACCGCTCCCGTCTCTCTCTCGAAGAGAAGTCCCGAAGACGGCGAGAGAATCTATGCATGTACTGTGGCTCCTCAGCTCACTTATTGGCTTCCTGCCCGCTGCGGCCGGGAAACGACCGCTCCTAATCTCCCCGAGGGAGGTCCGATTAGGAGTCTTGCTTCCATCTCCCTCTTCTTCTGATTCCACCATTCCGGTTACCCTTGTGTGTCCCCAAGGGAGAAAAAGAGTTCAGGCCCTATTGGACTCTGGAGCAGCGGGAAACTTCCTTTTTTCTTCTTTTGTTACCCAACATGCCCTGCCTGTGCAACCCCTGGATCACTCGCTGGTCCTCACTGCAGTGGATGGGAGTCGAATTCGTAGTGGACAAATCACCCATCAGACCACCCCGGTGACACTGCTCATAGGAGCTCTACATCAAGAGACCCTCGAATTCTTCATTCTTCCACAGTCCTCACACCAAATGGTCCTGGGCCTTCCCTGGCTCTCCAAACATAACCCACACATCGATTGGACCAATATGGAGGTCAAGGCCTGGGGAACAGATTGCCAGTCTACTTGCATTCCTCAGATCCTTCCGGTCTACCAGACCCATCCACAACGTGAGGGTAACTGTCCTTCATCCTCTTCAGCTCCACCCTTGTCGATACCCACACCATATCGTTCATTTACAGATGTATTCAGTAAAGGTGGTGCCGACACCCTGCCTCCTCACCGTCCTTGGGACTGTCCGATAGAGCTGGTGGCCGGGAAGTTCCCTCCTCGTGGCCGCATCTATCCCCTGTCGCTACCTGAGACTGAGGCCATGTCCTCGTACATTCAAGAGAACTTAAACAAAGGTTTCATTCGACCATCTACTTCTCCGGCCGGGGCCGGGTTTTTCTTTGTGAAAAAGAAAGATGGCGGTCTTCGGCCATGTATCGACTATAGGGGCCTGAATGACATCACCATTAAAAACCGCTATCCCTTACCCCTTATCGCAGAACTATTCGACAAGATCAGAGGGGCAGCAATCTTTACTAAATTGGACCTGCGAGGGGCCTACAATTTGATCCGGATCCGTCCAGGTGACGAGTGGAAGACGGCTTTTAACACGCGCGACGGCCACTATGAATACCTGGTGATGCCCTTCGGCCTTTGTAACGCCCCCGCTGTCTTCCAACAGTTTGTAAATGATATCTTTCGGGACTTGCTGTACCACTCCATCGTAGTCTATCTAGACGATATACTCATCTTCTCTCCAAATCTCCAACTTCACAGACAGACAGTGTCCGAAGTCCTACGACGTCTTCGCCAAAATCAACTGTTCTGCAAGTTGGAAAAGTGCGTTTTTGAGGTCACGTCCATTCCATTCTTGGGTCACATTCTCTCCGCCACTGGGATAGAAATGGACCCAGAGAAGGTGAGAGCCATCCAAGACTGGGCAGCCCCCACAACACTCAAAGGAATTCAGAGATTCCTAGGGTTCTCAAACTATTACCGGCGATTTATCCGGAACTTCTCTACTATCGCTGCTCCCCTCACTGCTCTCACTTGCAAGGGAGCTGATCCAAGCCGATGGTCGCCAGAAGCATCCTCTGCCTTCCAGCAGTTAAAGAGAGCATTCATGACGGCACCAATCCTCCTCCAACCAGACCTCGACAGGCCCTTCATTCTCGAGGTGGACGCATCCTCGGAAGGGATCGGGGCCATCTTGTCACAAAAAGGTGAGGATCAAGAATTACACCCTTGTGCCTTCCTCTCCAAAAAATTCCTCCCAGCAGAGAAGAATTACCCCATCGGGGAACAGGAGTTGCTTGCAGTCAAAACTGCGTTAGAGGAGTGGCGATACCTTCTGGAGGGGGCACGACATAAGATCACCGTGTATTCAGACCACAAAAATCTGTCCTTTCTTAAACAGGCTCAGTGCCTTACTGCCCGCCAAGCCCGTTGGGCCATGTTTTTTGAACGCTTTGATTTCCAAATTTAATTCCGACCTGGAACCACGAATACTAAGGCAGACGCTCTATCCCGCTCCTTTGAGACGACCTCTGACCTAGAGACACCTCCTCGTCCAATCCTCGATCCGCTGGTCTTCGCCCAAGTAACCGTACAGCCATCTCCTCCTCCAGGTAAAACGTTCGTTCCCCCCGAACTTCGAAAGAAAATATTGTCATGGGCACATTCTTCCCGCTTCGCAGGGCACGCAGGAGCACAAAAGACCTTGATGTTCCTGTCACGTTCTTATTGGTGGCCAACCATCCGCCACGACGTAACCAACTTCGTTGCCTCTTTTGTAAGATGTGCTCAGCATAAAGTGCCCAGAACAACTCCCGCTGGTCCTCTCCGCCCTCTAACCATTCCCACAGAACCATGGACCCATCTGTCAATGGACTTCATTTGCGAACTACCTCCCTCAAAAGGTCATACCGCAATCTGGGTAGTGGTCGACCGATTCTCGAAAATGGTCCATTTTTTCCCACTAAAAGGTCTCCCCTCTGCTCCAGTACTGGCTCAGCTATTCATCTCAACCATTTTTAAACTTCACGGACTGCCCAAAGAGATTGTATCCGACCGCGGAGTACAGTTCGTTGCAAAGTTCTGGAGAGCTCTCTGTGCCGCGGTACAGGTCAAACTCAAGTTTTCCACTGCCTTTCATCCCCAGACCAACGGCCAGACAGAACGGGTGAATCAAGACTTGGAGGCCTTTATCCGACTGTTTGTCTCGTCTTCCCAAGATGACTGGGTGGATCTTCTCCCGTGGGCAGAATATATGCATAACAACTCCTATCACTCTTCCTCCGGAACCACCCCCTTCTTTACAGTATTCGGCAAACATCCACGATCTCCGGATTTCTCAGAATTATCCTCTTCCGAAGTTCCTGCAGCAACCACTTCATTACAACGCTTTGCTAAAATCTGGTCGGATGTCCACACCGCTCTTCTTAAATCTTCCGCCCGATACAAGAGGATGGCAGACAGGAAAAGAAGGGCAGCGCCCAGATTGAAAGTCGGAGACCGGGTATGGCTGTTTACCCGCCATATACGCCTCCGTCTGCCCTCTATGAAGCTGGCTCCCCGGTTCATTGGGCCATACCCTATCATCCAAGTCATTAATCCTGTCGCTTATAGACTTCAACTTCCTCCTTCCCTAAGGATTTCGAATTCCTTCCATGTGTCCCTCCTCAAGCCTTTAAGGTTGAACTCTTATCAAAAGAAGATTCCCAAACCGCCCAAGATTAACTCCGAAAGTGGGGCTGAATTCGAGGTAAGACGCATTATAGACTCTCGTTGCCGCAATTCTCGTACCCAGTATCTGGTGGAATGGGTTGGGTTTGGTCCCGAAGAGAACTCTTGGGTGGATTCCATTGATTTGCACGCTCCAAAACTGGTAAAGCAATTTCTCCAGAGAAATCCACACAAGGCCCATAGGCGCCCTGGGGTCACCCTGAAAAGGGGGGGTACTGTCACACGTAGCCGCGACGGAGCGCGGCGGGTACAGTACTCACCCGTCCGCGCCCGCCGCCGGCTAGCGTGTGCAGGCTCCGGTCTGCGGTGTGCGGGTAGCGGCAGCTCTGGGTAGGGATGGCAGCAGTAGTGGTGCCGGGAGGCCGGCGTCGCCATCTTGGTTGAGGGCAGGAGACAGATTGGCCCAGAGTGGAGGTTCCCTCCTCATCCTGTGCTGACAGCCAATGGCAGCCATCCCCTGGGGATATAGGGGATCTGCCTAGGCTGTTCAGTGTCAGTGCAATGAGTCTTTGGAGTCATTCACAACTCCTAGCTGATTCCTGGATCCTGGCTCTTTCTCTCCTGACTCTGGTGCCTTGCTCCCTGCATCTTGCTACAAGGAAGTTTTCTCCTGACACCAATGCTGCAAGTCCTACCTAGTGCTTGTTCCTGCTTGTGTCCCAGAATTACCCTGCACAGCTTCCCGCTGTCCTCCTTCATACAACTCATTCATTCCATCATCTTTCAGTCATCCGGATCCATTTCTTCTGTCATCAAATCAACCTCCTTCCGGATCCTCATCTATGTACTCTGGCTCACCAAGTATACGTTTCCAGATTTCCCTGCCCGTTATTAGTATTGTGCTGGACTTTATTTAATTTATTCCAACTGTCACTTAAAGAAGTATTTGAGTGAAGTTTATCATTTATGAAATCCGTTATTAAACCTGCACGTTTCAATCCTACTCCTCCTGGTCCGTCTCCGGTTCCTGTGTACCACACGACTCCATCCAGCCCTTTAGCCGTGACAGAATAATTTGTTAAATTACATACAGCTCCTAAAGGTTATATGCCAGGGTGCCGGATGATGCTCCGACAGTCGTGATTACAACGTCAGGATACTGACTGTTGGGATCCCCACAGTCGGAGCCCCATACCACACACATATGCCAAGCTATGCAAGCTGAAAAGGGCAGAGATGAACAGGGGATTTTACCTCATTAAATAAAGCCGGAAATGATTACATTTAGGAAAAAGTGAAAAATGTAAAATTTTGTCAAAGCTTAGGGATTCTGAAAAGTGGAGAAATTACATCTAAAAAATACTGCGCCCTTTAGTTGCAGTATTTTTTGAATTTCTCTTTACTCTTTTCTTTGTAAGTACTGTAAATAATCATACTCAATCATCATTAATTATCTATCCCATAAAGGAAATATAGATGTATTTATTTATCTCTTAGACTGGAATTTACTAGGAGTATATATTAAATTAACAGTTGCTAATTATGTACAGTAATTATTTGACCAATTTTTTATTATGTAAATATATATCTGCAGATCAATCAGTTTGTAATTGTGTTTATATTTCTAATTTAGTTTAAAAGAAAATATCACAACTATTCATTTTTGTTGTACTTGATTAAAGGACTGTTTTTAAAGACTAAAATGAGTGAGACAATAGGAAACAGCTAACACAATAGCCACATACAGTATTAATATGTCATGGAAATCTAAACCTTATGACAGTTCATTAACATTACTACAGATACTGTAGGTCCGCAGTCATTTATCCCACGGACAAGTCACACAAGCAGGCAAATTGCTATTAGCCGCACCTGGGTATGACCTATTTGTGGGAACATATGCATCCATGTGATCCTATGGATGTGGGAGCATGCGCAGTGCACCCACACAGCAGCAGGCATGCTAGTCCCGGCAATCTACTAACGACTGCCATGGCTGATGGCCAAGCTGACTATGGCCACATCTTCTGTATATAGTAGGAGAGGCAACTTGTGGTTCTTCAGCTAGCAGAGCATGCTGGGAGCTGTAGATAAACTATAGCAAAAGAGCCAAATATTGCCTAGGTCTTCTTGGTGTGTTGGCCACCAACAATATGTTATAAATAGGCCCCAATGAAGGTAAAAAAAACTACAGTAGTATTACATGCAACAATGCCAATGAGTTGTCATTCATTGATAGCTCTCGATAACACATGCACCTCCCTTTGGTTAGTATCATTTTGCACTATGGGCTATCATATTTAAAGGATTTCAAGTGAACACAGATCCCATTCTCTGGGGAAAAACAGTAAGCTGTGATAATTATTTGAAGACAAATATATAAAAATAATAAGAACTAAATCTAAAAACAGGTTTAGTCCTTAATGTCCATTTAATTAACAGCTTTGCTTCTTTCCTTATTTTCAACAGTGCATTGGCAAAAGTATAAATATGAGTTGCAGGAAAGAGCATTTTCCCAGCATGCTGTGCCATAGGAAACCAATATTTATGGAAGACCTAGAAATTATAACCTGTAAATATAGCCTTTACCATTTTAAACATTAAATGAGACATTACAGGATTTGCTATATATATATATATATATTTTTTTTTACTAAACACATATTATGAAAATAATAAAATATAAGCCATTGGTGATCAAATTAACTCAGTCAAACATAAATAAACACACTCAAATAGACAGTGTTTAACCCCGTGAAGCAAGTGTCAAGCCATGGTGTGCAGTTCTGTTTAAGTGCAGGATGATCATCCCTTTTTTTTTTGGCTTAACCAAGCACACTTTTGACTTTTGGAACACATGACAGTAATGTTCCAAAATGATTGTGGTAGTGCAGGTTTCAAGATAATTTCCATGTGACTGTTCATTGAGTCCAATGAAGGCTTCCTAAACCCAGACATAACAAGCAAAGCTTTAAAGTTCCCCTACTAAAATTTGCCTGTTGTGTAAAAAGCCAAGTCAGTTTTTTTTGTGTTTCAAGAAAAAAAGAGAGCTTTAAAAAAAATAAACCAAAAAAAGTCTTTAACTGTAAAGGAGCCAGTGGATGTCTTGCTTATAAAGCTAGTGCCTTTTATTCCCAAGAGACTTGTCTTTGTGGAAGTAGGAACAAAATGAAGAAGCTCGGCTAAAATGATGACATTTATTGGCATTCTCTTTTACTCTTCTTTATCTGAAAAAGAAAAAGAAAAAAAAAAGGAGAGTCATTTCTGAAATTTTAGTCCCACCGATCGTCCATCTGCTGAGAAAGCTGCTGGGAACAGAAATCAAGGAATGTGTATGAAAAGATAAAAAGCTGCACCTTTGTAAACAGAATACCATCTGTAATACTGCATATGAGGAATTCATTTATTATGGCCGATAACAATTAGCAATGTTTAGCAGGGAATGCCTTCATGAGAGGACCTGGCTGAATTATATTAATTGCAGTAGGTGTTGGTTTGCCTTTTTGGGTGGACAAATGGATCACAGCAGGTATGAGGTTTGCCACAACAACGCTGAGTACCCCTACATTAAACACAACACAGAGATGATAATGCCATTAATAAATGTAAAAAATGTATTGCCTGGGCCACAATAAATCAAGTACCCCACAGTTGCTTTATAAGTGGCCTTAAATGATAGCCACAAATGAAGCAAGGCAAAAGTTTGTAGAGTTTCTGGCCAAAAGAAAAGTCTGTGGGTGTAATTTACTAAGATGAAAATAAGACTTCACATGTGATGTTGCTATGGGCAACAAATCAGAATCTACTTATTTATTTAGCACCCTCTAGAAAATAGTAGATTGGATCTGATTGGTTGTCCATAGCAACATACCATGTATGTTGCAAATTTTCCCCTGTATGTTTGTGTGGCATCAAAATGTGGAGTGGAAATATTGAGCACACATACAGTATTCATCATTCGATCACAAAAGAAAGTGAGTAATAATGATTGATTAATAATGAGAAATAATGGGTGATGACCAAAGGTGCTGTTGAGAAATCACTTTGAACAAGACTGAAGGAAAAACACATAGTACTATTTTTTGGGATTTAAGACACATCTTTCCAGGGTCCTACTGTTATTATTAATGCTTCTATTTTTATTGGTGGTCTATAGTTTATTTTCAATATCTGATTTCTGTGGAGAGTATCTCTGAATCTTACATAGTTACATAGTAGTTAAGGCTGAATAAATAAATGCGTCCATCGAGTTCAAACTTTGATTTAAGTATACCCACCCCGATATCATATATGAATATGTTAAATAAAAGAGGCCCTAGCACTGAACCCTGTGGCACTTCACTTGGTACTGGTATCCTGCACCAGTATTTCAGTAAAACATATCACTATGCGAACACATAATCATTATCTAGCTGACAAACATTTCAATTAACATTAGCCAACACATGTTTTACTGCTGACACAGCTTTTTCAAGGCCTTGAAAATGCTGTGTCATTAGTGAAACATGTGTCAGCTTTGAAAAAGCTGTGTCAGTAGTGAAACACGTGTCGGCAAATGTTAATTGAAATGTTTGTTAGCTAGATAATGATTATGTGTTAGCATAGTGATATGATTTACTAAAATACTGGTGCATCAACCTATATATCCCAATGAATAGGTAATATTGATTATTTAGTGAACCATCTTGCATTAAGCAGCAGAGGGCAGCAAATACCAATGAAAGGATTCATATGTAATGTGAGATCCACAGTAGACCATCGGTCCAGTAGAGGGCAATAAAGCTCCATGAATCTGACAAGTGCTCAAATACTGTGGTTTTTTCAAATACAGTGATGCATTTAATTGGTATTATATAACCAGCAGAATGTGATAAAGGCAATATAGCCATAACTGGTACTGCTCCTCTTAACAATATGCACCACTGAAAGATTGGTATCCACATTTACACACCCCAATTAAAAGGGTAAATGATATTGACCTATTAGGATAAAATCAAAACCATACAGTAGAGGGCAATAAATACTGATGTAAAAATTAGCTCATATATATTTAGTAGCATATAGGAATGTTCTGTTCAGCAGAGGGCAGTGAAGCCCCCACTAATTGAGGGCAGTGAAGCCCTCACTAATTGAATGAATGCTCAAGCATTGATGATTTACCATATATTAAATATGATGGCATTTGTATAGGATATCGAACAGTCAGTAAAAAGGGAAACCAAGGCAGCATAACTCTGAATATTGGGTAAATAATACAAAGATATATCTGCCCGTAAAAAGTAAAAAAAATACTGACTGGGACGGATTCACTTAACCCATATTAATCAGCTATTACATTTTCAAAAAAAGAAAAAATGTAAAAAAGAAATCAGAAATATATACATTCGAATGTTATCATCTCTGCCATTTCCCTGCATGGGTTATAAAGCAAAATGATCCCTATGCCACTTGATACATGATACCTGCCATTTATATGGAAACACTTGTAAAACACAATACATGAACAAGTCCTGACACACATAAGTGACTATTCTTCAACAAGTACAGTAGATCTTACTTATGGTGCCCATACACTTGTGAGTTATCTGGCACAATCATCCGTTATTGATAAATGTCAGCGACAAATTGTATCAATCGCATATGTCATCCGACGTGATGCACAGGCACGTTGCTCGAATCTCACATCTCAAGATATTGCAGGTGATTCTGGTTGACCCACAAAGCTGCGAAATTTGCAGCTATGCAGGTCATTTAAATGGCCGAGCCCCCTCGCACGCCGATTTCCCACACACATGTGAATGGACGTTTAGCATAAACATCCATTCACAGCCTTTTGTGCGGGGGCAAAATCATTTGATGGTCACCGACCATTGAATGATTTCTACTGTGATTGCTGATCTAAGATACCTCTCTGGTGCCGAATTCGCCCTGTTCCAAATGATAAAGAATCAGACCCTATGTTATTAGGTCCAATAGAACCACACCATTTTTCTTTCTTACAATAGCTGGATAATAACAGCTATTGCTGCCAATACCCTATCGAAGCCTATGGGCTTTTTTATGCATCAGTGGTGCCAAGGAATTCCTGACAGATCCCTTCCAGCATCCCCTGCAGTGCCTGCATTACTCTGCTCATGCATAGACAGACTCCTGGGTCATAAGTCTGGAAGTAAAGGGACTAGGCAACTGTTATTGGGAGAGCTGTCCTTTATGTTACTGTACATATGCGATTAGTATTGGCATGGTAATGATGTGACACACAAATCCAGACCAACAATAGACACCCAGTCACATTAATCTTTATGAAGAGGACTAGGATAAGTCTATTTAAAATCATATCCCTGTAACATCTTACTCAACCTGACACATTTGGATTTGCTTATCTATATATCTGGTGGCAAGTAGCCTACTAGTGATGGAAATACTACAGTGTGTCAGTTTTTATTGCAATGCTTTGGAAATATATAAATTGTATCATTTCTGACAAATATAAACCAGTGAAGGTACTTGTTAATGTCTTCAGTATAAGTCTATATGAACAGTAAAGGTAAAATGAGCTGAGGCTATCCAGACACATTTGTCTCGATTTGGTAGCCATGTTTCTGTTTAGTTGTGTCATAGACTCCAAAAACTGTATATGCATAGTTCTATTTTCAGTGTTCATTTTTCACCTCTTTATTAACCTCTAGACCCAATTTTATTAATTGTATATAATGATGGGCAAGTATCTTATTAATCAGGTAGAAACTCGTTTTCTGCTTTAAGTATCCTGTCCTAGATAGATATATGCCTTGAAGATGCCTTGAAGAAGGGACCAGGCTGTCCCGTAACATGTCGGCGTTTTCCCTCCAGTGCTATTCGCCGCTAATGGACGTTTTTGGAAATGACTGCTGTTGACCTGACTGCCATTGGGTAAACACTCTAGGGAGCCAACAGCAGGGTATTTTCCAGGGAGTACCCTGCACCATCACACCTGTGGCTCCCTCACCCATTTTAGTATGATGCATCTCAATTGTATTTATTGTATGTTTTTATACCATTTGCCTTTTTTAACTTTTGTTTAATAAACTTCTCATTTTACTTTTATTAGTACTTGCCACCAAGGTTACTGCATTCATTAACTATGTGCTTTGGCTTTTAGTGCCAAAGACCTCCTATATATTCCATTTACCTATATGGGTTCATTTAGGGGAGCCCCCACACTAACCCAGGCCAGCTTGGCTAGAGCGCAGTTACCCATCCCATTTTTTCTGCGTTTTGAGATAGATATATAGATAGATAGATAGAAAGATAGAAATATACTGTAGATAGATAGATAGACATACGCAAACATACAAACACAGACATTTAAATGGACCCTTCAAATCAACCACCCCTCCTCATGCATTATAGTGTGTACACACGGTGAGACTTTTCCTTCCATTTTGCCTATATAGTTAAAATCGATTCGACATTGAATGGACATCGAAAAAATTTTTTTGCAGCATTCGATGCAGATTCGATGTCGATTCGTGCTCCCGCGCACAGTGTAAATCAAATAGAAAAGTAGACTTGCCAGGCAAGACTACCGTAGTATACATCTAATGTCAAAAAGTGAAAATAGCAGTGGAGATATCGAATAGGCCAAATTGAATGGAAAACCAGGTCTCAGTGTTTGTACACACTATTAGAAATGTATGATTGGGCATGATACATAAATAATAAGTGGAGAATATGATTATGGTCTCAATTGTGAGTAGCTACATCTTTCTTTGTTTTTTTATTTTATTTATAGGTTTTTTTTTTAAACTGTTTCACTAAATATTTTTTTTTCATATAAATACCGAATTTGAACAATGTGGTAGAAATCATTTATTATTTTGTTTCTAGCTGTATTTACTAAAATGTTAGACACATGCACATCTGTTCTATATGTTTAAAACATGCTGGTGAAAATTTACTAAGATGTGAGTTGTATTTCACTTAGAATGTTGCTATGGGCATCCAATCAGATACTATCTATTATCTTCTAGAAGGTGTAAAAAAAATTAGAAGTAGTTTCTGATTGGTTGCCCATAGCAACAAGCCATGTTTAATACAACTCAAATCTTACTAAATGTCCCCGCTTTTTATTACTGCACATGTTTACTGATAAACTGAGTGTCTCCCACAGAATCCAGGAGAGTAATGGTTTGGCTACAAAATTGCAAGTGTAGCTGCAGCAATGCAATGGAAAGTGATACTTACCGAAGCAATTGCAAACTCATCTATTCACAAAATATGTTTGAGATATTTGTTGTGATTAACTCAGATGAATCATACTTGCCGACTTTTCGAGAAGCCTCATCGGGAGAAGCCCGGAGGGGACAGCAGGAGGGGTAAGGGGGCGGTGGACGGTGGTGATGACTGAAATGACGCAATTTGTGTCATTTTAGTCCCGCCCCTTGCCGCAGACCCATGAAAAAACAGTAATTAGTGAGGTAAGAAACGGCGGTGTGGGGGCTGCCAGGCAAAAGCGGCAGTGGCAAACGCAGGATTTCCAGAAGGGGGTTTCCAGAGGGGCGGAGCAAATCACGGAGATGGACACTTAGGTGACCCAGTATATGCCGGGTCAGTTAAAGTATTATAGATAGACCAAATGTATAATAATAATATACATACAGGGGCGTCAACAGCCGTGTAGACCCCTGGGCATAGCAATGATATCCCGTGGTTGGTATGGGGTATTATATGAACCACTCAGCATGTAGGGCCTGGATCAGTAATTTCCACTAATTACCCCTGTACTGTACAGATGGTGGGAGATGTGGTGGGAGAAGGGGGCATTGGGCTGAATGAAGGGGCCCTGATACATAACCTCCAGGGTGGTAGAGGATGTTTAATACGCAGAGGAGGGGTGTATAGTGGAGTGGGCTTATTATTCACAATTTTCTGGTGGGAGGACAGCTTGCTTGACTGCAGATATCTCCAGTTCCCAGAAATAGATTTCTTAGCGTTTAATGGAATTAAAAACTAGAGAATCCCACCTACCGAATGGTATTGGGGACTAGGGGATCAGAGTTCAGGAGGCAGAGCAATCTGCCAACGAGTATATAAAACTACTTACCAGGTGTATAGAGCTGGAGCAGTAACCAGCTGCTGGAAGGCTGATCTCTCTGGTTCTGGGAACAGTAGAGACAAGCTACTAGTATCCATCAAGGGGGGAGAGTCCCAGCTTTTGGAATATACCCTCAGAGAAACTGTAAGTCAGACAGAACCTGAAATATCTGACTGGGAAGAGCAATTAACAGGCTTGGATGGGGACCACTGCTTTGAAGTCAGATATCTCCGGTTCCCAAGGGCCGATTTTTAAAATTCTTGTACCCATGGAAAGAGGGGACCCTGAGCTTTCACCCTTAGACTCCTGGGTGGGTTTCTGGGTACTCAGAAACCCCCCCTGCGTGCACTACTGAGCGGGAGGATTGCCGACCTTCCCAGGGGGCTGGGAGGGGGACCTGATTTTCAGGAGCCTCCTGGCAATTCCGGGAGGGTAGGCAAGCCTGAGATCAATTGTTCATTAAATATTTTATGCAACTGTAAAAGTCCTGTAAAAATTCAAACATTACTGTGAACTACAAAACCAGTCATAAAAAACAACCTCACATGCTACCTTGAAAGGAAAGGTAGTTCCCTCTCAGCTCTGGGCCCCATAGCAGTGGCACTCCTTGAACCTATGGTAGGTATGCCCTTGGTTCTACACATTTACCAGTATACTGAAAGTAAGAATATTCCTTTTATCAACACTACCTTCACTGGAAACTTCTGTCTCGACCAGGGGTAATTCTATAGAGTAAGAGGCCAGTGTGCAAACTCTATAGGGGCCCCTCTCCAGCCATTACCACTGTAGACTCTGGGCACTAGGTGACCCTACTACTGTCCCAGAGTCAGAGACATGTGCAAAACTGTGATTTCTGCTGCTGCGGTTCTGCCAATGGGCAGCTCCAGATGGTAAGTATTGAAAAATTGGTGCGTGGTATGCGGAGTGGGCCCATCTAGACCCGGGGGCCCATGTGCACTGCACACATTGCCCCCATTATAATTACACCAGTGGTCTCTACCTTTATAGTATAAGCTAACTTCCTTAGCAGCCTCCTGCAGATGTCATAATAAATGGAAAATAGAAAAACTCCATTTTGATTTAAATAAATGAACAACCAATCAAAACAGATTTGTGAATATAGCACACATAAGCTATCACTATAAATATATTTTATAGTAAACTTAGCTTCATGTTTGTGAATTTACACAAATGCATTAAAAATCCAAAAAATCCATTTAAAAAAATGATTTAATTGTTCACATATCTGTGTAATATCCAAATAAAATTATTCCAAAATGTTACCAAAATGATATAACTTTATTTGGATAGACGAAAAAGAAAAAGTTATGCGGAATGTGACTTAAAACATTGTTCTGGACATGGCTGAAGTGGTTAAGCATTATCACAAAGAAGGAAATGTATTATATATGAAGATAATGCAAAAATAGAAGATATCATATTAATTATATACATGTAGACTTCCCAAGGTATAAAATGCATTAGCTAAGTGTTGTCAATCTGTTGCAATGTCACAAAACTGCTTTATTATTAATACTGCAGGCTGATGTTATCTTTGTTAGAAAATCTTACACTGGTTAAAACTTTATAGGTCTATTGCTTGAAGCACATTAGATAAAATCCCCATTATTTTAAGTATCCTTATTGACTTTCTGCTACAAGGGTGTGTGACCTGTCTGGAAACAGTATAAACTCCTAATAAATGATCATGGTCTAGGCCAGGCATAGGCAACCTGTGGCTCTCCAGCTTTTGTGAAACTACAATTCCCAGCATGCCATGCCGCATGGTTTAGCCCTCCCTAACTGCACAACTTTGGCAAGGCAAGTTGGGACTTGTAGTTTCACAACAGCTGGAGAGCCACAGGTTGCCTATATCTGGTCTAGGCAGACAAGAATGGTGTGTAATTTTAACCTGCCTGGTGGTGGGAATGGAAAAGGGGTTCACTAACCTGTTCCCATTAACAGGTCTGTGAGGCTTCAGAAACAAATCAGGCTCATCCAATTGGAGCAGAATTGCTAAAATTTTTGTGATGGAAGTGCGCCAATTCAGGCCAATCGGAGTAGTGCACACAAACCAATAATTGCTTTCCACACTACTGCTTCCATACCACTGCTGCACCCACTCAGAGCTTGTTATATTAAATGCCGCAGAGCGGAGCAGATCAACTCGATGGAGAAAGAAGAGGAGAGACCTTTTAAAGAAGATCTCTGATGGCCAGAAAAAAGGCCAGAAGATTGGAGCAATCAAGATAAAAGATTGCAGGCACAACAGTGGAGAAAGAAGACCCGTAAACGGTGGTTGAATGTTAAGGATGGCTGCCATCGTTGAGAGTCAAGACTAAAGCTGAGAACTCGAGAAGCCTACAGTAGTAGAAAACAGCCTCTTCTTCCCATATGGGTAGGTCTCTACTACCTATTTATAACCTAGACCACTAGGTGCATAGACATAGTCACTGCACAGGCCTATGGCAGCAGAATGGTGGGCATTAGGCCCATTCCCAACATTAATAAACATTGACATACCCAGGTTACCTCACTAGCACACCATGTGGACTTAGGCATTAGGCCCTATTCATTAGGCTGCACCAACCTTTAATAAACCTGGGCATTATTATATTAACCAGCACCCCCTCATCCTCAGGCTACTTTCTCTGTAGTGAACCTGACACTCTCCCCACTAATAAGCCTGGGCAGTAGGTCCATCACAGTAAACATCACACTTGCTAGTGAACCTGATCATTAGGCCAAGTCCAGATAGCAATGTCCACCACCTTTTTAGTCATTTGGCCCACAGTAATCAAAGTCTCTTATTGGGTATGGGTGGCTTTTTGGTCCCCATGTCAGCCCATTTTTCACAAGTATAAAAAAAAATATTTTTTTCTGTTGACATGAAGCCCCATATTACATTGTATTGTCTAGGCTCTGTATTAATACATATATTAATACATATCATAAAAGCCTAATAATAGGTAGAGGCTGGCCATGTCTGTGTAGGCAGTAAAGGGAAGTACCATGATTTTTGTTGTGTACTAGGGATTTACACATCACAACATTAATCAAATGTTAAATAAGGTTGCACACCATATGTAGTGTTGTTCTGAACGTATTCTACATTAGACCTGTGGGTTGAGGGTTTTTGTTATTAGTTATTTATTAACAGTTTCTTATATAGCGCACACATATTCTGCAGCGCTTTACAGAAAATATCAGTCCCTGCCCCAGTGGAGCTTACAATCTATATTCCCTGCCACATATACACGGACACACAGACATTCTAGGGTTAATTTTGTTTGGAGCCAATTAGCCTACCAGTATTTTTTTGGATTGTAGGAGGAAACCACAGTACCCGGAGGAAACCCACGCAAGTACGGGGAGAATACAAACTCTGCACAGTTAGAGCCATGGTGGGTATTGAACCCATGACCTCAGTGCTGTGAGGCAGTAATGCTAAACATTACACCATCCGTACTGCAGGTAACATGCGTATTCTTCTGACACATTTTAGTTTAGCATCGGACCCTGCAAATCAGTGTTCAGTGGATCTGTGACATAAGTTATCGGTCAAGTTGATTTGAATAACCCCATTATGAGCCTTTATAGTTTGTATTATGTTTTATTGTCTTTCTTCTCAGCCATAAACCCCGATAAAGGGGTCATCATTTTTCACTTGGTACACATAGGAGACAATTCAGGGTTATAGGCCAGAAGCACCTATGATGATTTCCACTCTTATACTCAATACTGTTTAGGTAGGTGGACTAATAGGGTGCTGCAATAGACACAAATGTGGGGTGGTACCTACGCCTGTGCCTCCTGTTCCATTTTCACCATCCTTGAACAGGACAAATATAATATGCACACCACATGTCTACGTTTTTCATGAACAGCAATCTGTGGCTTAGAGATCCATAGCAGAGAATCCTTAAGATGTTCCTGGTGCTATGCTCCTACTTAGTCCCATGGTCTTGTCACATGTTTGGGGGCAGGACTGGCACAAGCAGAATATTTTACACTCATTTGGGCACATACAGTGCAAATTCATATATGATATTACATGCCATGCCATTGTGGAACAGTGCAGGAGAGATTGCTAAAAATAGGAAATGAAGAAATATAGTCCATAATTTATATTTGGGATTGAATAAGATGTGTAAGAAAGAAGTAGGCAGTGGTGTAACTACTTCTGTGCGGGGAATACAGCTGCTATAGGGCCTGTGTTGCCTGCATGACCCCCTTCTTCCCTACACTTGGTCATGCTGTGCCACAGGCTTCCCGCTGCAACATCTGCCGAATTCAACCCCATCCCCGATGGTGCAGGTACAAAGTCACTCATGCAGAAACCCCCAGAGCGAATGCATTCAACGAGTTTTACACTTGCCGGGGCATTCACTAAATGATTGGCAGGCAGGGGGCGATCGCTGAGGGCACGCCCATGGAAATGATGGATGGACACCTTTGCTGTGCTGTGGAGTCTGCGCACTAGGGAGCTCAGAATCCACTACACATGCACAGATTGCCAGAGAAATGGCCATCGCCCCATTTTTCTGGGTTCTCAGCAGCACTCCTGCTGCTACCATTGTACTCTGGAGGGTAGGTATAGGAAAAATGGGTTCAGTGTGCGTGGTTCGGAGTGGACCCCCTGTGACTCAGAGGCCTGTGTGCACCGTATTAGCAGACAGGCTGCCCGAACCTCTACTAAATCTCCTCCTTCCTACTACTCTTTATGTATTAAAGTGTGAAGGTCTACTGCGTTACAGTAGACATTGAGTGACAGCTGGTATGCCACAATGCGCCATCCAGGAAAATACAGATGGAGCACCTGTCAGCCAGCCTGAGGAATCTCCAGATCCTCTGAGCTGGCGCAGGCTACTGGACAGGTACTCCAACTGAAGGGGATGCGTGAGTGTGTCACATGCTTGCGTGACTCCGTCAGCATGGCGGGGAGCAAATTCCCTGCCCGTCTCTGCTTCAGGGAGATGGGCAGGATTAGTGGGGGCAGTGGGAGGCGACGGGGGAGCAGTGGGGAGGGCTCCGACAGAACGGGGTGCTTGAGCGTGTTGGATGGCGAACAGCGTCGGTCATCTCAAATGAGCTGCTCAATCAGTCTATAGTGTGTGAAAAATTATATTCATAGCACGTAATGGCAGGTCTTCCTTGGCATCCTTAACAACTGGACTCCAGGACAAATTCAAGATATCTGCACCACCAACAAAACAACAGTATCATGTCTTGGTTGGAAATGTTCCAGCATGCAGGGTCCATGGCTAATCAAAATAAAGGATGTTCCTGCATGCCCCACAGCACAATGACAATGTTGGAGGTGTAATGGACAAGGTTTTACTTAACATGCCTTCTGCCCACTTCCCTCCCAGCACTACCCTTCTTGTTTGTGAGTCCCTTTAAGTGTCAAAAATGGAACGGCTACCATGAAAAGTGTAGTAGTGTAGTAGTGCCCCCCCCCCCCCTCCCTCTGCTGTTCTGACCCCCATAACTCAAAAAGCTCTCCACCACTTTTGCAGAGTGCATTGAGCCCTTTCAAAATCTTACTTTAGGGAAAACAAAGGTCGAGTTATGCCCTTGGAAGAAAGTACAATAAAATAATGGATAAATGTAAATACAAGTAGAAAGAAAAGACTAAATCAAACTCTATCTGTATAAACAGAGTAGATCTATGTCAGAAAATGTTTGACCCACTTCTAGAAAGTCTAAATTTAACACATGATACTGTAGCTTTTATGTCTGAACCCCTTCAGTGGTGATTTTTTTAGGGAGCGCTCCCCACTGGGCAAATTTATTTGGGGAGTGCTCCCTAAAAAAACAACCCACTGTGTTTCCTGGGGCTGGGCAGCGCTGCTGAGCACTCCATCAGCTGCTGCCTGGCCCTACACCCAGCAATGTGGCTGTGTGTGGCGTGATGTTGGCAAGGTCACGCCGCACAAAGCCGGGGGAAGAAGGTAGAGCCTAACAACAGGAGTTGGGCAGTGGCTGAAGCTGAGCACAGCACTCAGCTGACAGAGGGAGCACAGGCAGTGGTACTCCTGAGAATTTTCTGGATTTGCGAGTCTGCACACTGGAGCACAGCCTGGAAAATTATTGGGAGTACCAGGGAAGGGGTTAATTAACAGGAGAATCTGAAACACAGAGGAACCTAAGTTCAAGTCTATGGAACATTCACTCTAGAACCAGATCTATTTGCTTCACTTTCAGATAAACTCTGCACTCTACACACATATAATATTGACCATTGATGTCATTCTTAGCCTATGTCTACTCTAAAGTGTCCACGTTGAACTACAGTACAGTCGCAACCGGAAGCATTAACACCAAATAATGACACCACATTGACAAGTGTATGTTACACATTTCACTCCTTTTGCCCCTTTTAATAAAAATGTCCTATTGCAAGACTATTTGGGTAATGATACATTTTTGTGCTGCCTAATAAAGACAAAAATAGGATGAACCAACACTGTGGGCCACATGCACTAAGCGTCAAAAGTGATAAAATGTAGAGTGATAAGCAGCCAGTCAACCAGCTCCTGCCTGACATTTTTCAATCACAGTCTGTGTCATGGCAGGTAGGAGCTGATTGGTTGGCTGTTTATCACTCTACATTTTATCACTTTTGATGCCCGCAGCAGGACGCATACTGTCCACCTACCAGCTAGTCCCAGCCAGAGCCCCCTTCTTCAATAATAATCAGCCCACCTGCCCTCCTTTACATAACAGCAACACATGCTGTTCTTCAGGCTGACTCTCCTCTGCTCGGCCACTGTCAGTCCAATCTTCAGACAATATATATAACATAATCACTGTCAACACATGTCGAGAGGTGCATTTTGAAACTCTTTACCTGGTGAAAATACAGACATGGATGAGAGAAATAGTTGAACACCCATTATAAATTATTGTTAACCCAAATATTTGGGAAATAAATCAAAACCTAATGTTATACTATCTGCTCTCCCGAACAGCAACTACTGCATGAGATACAAAGTTGCACTGAGCCTGGATACAATACTGTGACTGTAGTCTTTAGTCATGTATCAAGTGTCTAAATTTCTCAGCTGAATGTGTAGCTTCCCCTGGTCATCAAAACTGGATTCAAACACGTCACCAATACCCCTTTCAGACCTCACTTATTACCCGGGATTTTACAGTTTTTTACCGTTTCAAAACGGTAATATGTGCGGTCTGAAAGGTCCAGAGTGAATTTACTGTTTTAAAATAACTGGTATTTTAAAACGGTAAAAAAGAAGGGTCCTACCCATTTCAGACCCGTTTTTTTGCTGTCTGAATGGGTCTGAAACGGTACCCAGTCAGCAGTGAGCACTATTGGTCCCGTTCCATGCATATTTAATGAGCGGGACCAGCGCAGTCCATATTAAATGAGCGGGACTGCTCATTATGTATGCCCATATGTAATGAGCTGCTCATTACATATGTACCTTTGTAATAAGATACTCATTACATATGCACATATGTATATATGCACTGCGCTGGGTCCCACTCAGAGTGGGATCAGCTGATGCTCAGACCCCCTACCCTAGCCTTACCCTTAGCACAGTCCCAGCATCCCGCAGCTTGTGACTTGTCTCCATTCATAGCCTGCAGTCTCGGGATTATCTCCTCCCTGCCTCTCTTCATGCTGCTTCCACATCGCAAACCTGCTTTAGAGCCGGTATTTACATGCGGTGTGAGGGGTTAAACTTGCTCTGACCCTTTTTAACAAACTTTTTAAATACCGAGTCTAAGCAGGTTTTGCGGTGTGAAAGCAGCATAAAAGTGTGCACATCACCTCCCTGAAGTATTAGTGGCAGACTTGGCTGTGTGTATAAACAGCAATATAATACGGGTCAACATTCAAATCAGGCAGATTGTACAACAACTTGGGCTCACAGGCCCTCTTTTTATGCTACTCCAACACACAGTACCACAGGGGGTAAGCCCACCCTGTGGTCTTTAACCAATCACCTTAACTGCATGAGGCATGCATGCACTGGGCACATGCACAGTCACTACTGACTCCTATGGACAGAGGGGAGTGGTTACTCCTCTGAGCCACAGCCCTCCTGGTGGGCCAGATTCCTCCCAGGTGCCGGTCTGTCTGGCTAGTGAAGTGAAGATGTCTTCTATTGGTCCGCCGTAGTCCAGGTATTCTTCAAGCTGCCGGCGCTCCCCGCACTCTCCACATCGGACTGAGGAGAGACGCAGAGATATTTCATACTCTGCGCCTCTTCTCAGGATGATTTCTATTGGCCGCCTAGCGGCCAATCAGGAGCCGACTTTCTTAGCTCCTGATTGGCCGCTAGGCAGCCAATAGAATCATTCTGAGAAGAGGCGCAGAGTATGAAATATCTCTGCGTATCTCCTCAGTCCGATGCGGAGAGTGCGGGGAGCGCCGGCAGCTTGAAGAATACCTGGACTACGGCGGACCAATAGAAGACATCTTCACCACAGGACCAGGTGAGTAGGATTTCCTTCCACAGCTCCACCATGGATTACTTCGGACCCGGACACCGCCATGGACCTAGAGGACGACACGGACCGCCGACATGGACCTGGAGGACGACACCGGACACCAAGACAGAGGGCTACCAACGGGATCAAGATAGGTAAGTATCAGTATGTGTGTGTTATGTATGTATTAAAGTTTTATTTTTCTAATGTGTCAGTGTGTATTTATTGGACTATTTTTATTACTGTGGAACTACAAGTGCCAACGGGCCCTTTAATGCCCCGCAGGTTGGGACTTGTGTTTCTCCAAGTCCCAGCTTGCGGGGGAGGCTTGCTGGGACCAATGTTCCCTCTAATTTTACGAAGGCTGTGTGCGGCTAAAGATTTTGGCTGTGCAACTTTGGAATGAAATTTAAATTTTTGTGCGTCACATATATAACTGGAAAATAACGTTCAGCATCTGTGTTAACTTTACTTCAAAATTATATTAAACATTTAAACATTCAAAATACAGCACACAATGTAGTTAATGGGTGAAACACACATTAATTGAGTCCACAACTGCAAAAAGGGACCACTGCTGCTTTGTGCGCTCAGTTGTAATGTCTGTGCGCACGCTCGTCAAGGTGTGTGCGCGCGCACGTGCGCACAGCTTAGAGGGAACACTGGCTGGGACTCATAGTTCCACAGTTTTAAACAATAGTTTTTCATCTATTTTTTTTACACTGAAATCAGCCTGGTAGCCACCGCACAGGGCCACCGGGGACAGCACCAGGCTTCAGCCTGGTCAGGTAAGTCCTGGAGGGGGACCCCTTTATTGGGGGGTCCCCACTACCCCTGGGCCCCTGGCCAGGCTGACTGGTCAGTAGGGTGATGTTTTGGCCCCCGGCTGTGACATTACCCTGCTGGCTGGTTTGGCCTGGGGCTGGTTCTTAAAATACGGGGAACCCCTAGTCATTTTGTCCCCCGTATTTTGGGAACCAGCCCCGGACCTGGAGCCTGGGGCTGGTTGTTAAAAATCGGGGAACCCCTATTTATCGGGTTCCCTGATTTTTAATTACCAGCCCGGCTCCTTCAGCCTGTTGCTGGTTACAGCTGAGGGGGGGACCCCACGCTGATTTTTTTATTTATTTATTTTTTTTACACTCTGCAGCCTGCACGGATCTGACTGATCCGTGCAGACTGCCTGAAAAATTTGTATTAGCGGCCGTATATATGGCCAGCTAATACAAATTACTACGACATCAGAGGGTTACAAAGCACTGTGCATAGGGCTGAAACCTTCGTATGCAGTCTTAGGGAAAATAGTAATATGAAAAACTAGGTTTTTCATATTAGTAAATTTCCCCCATAGTGTCCATCCAAGACACGTTAAAAATTAAGTGATATTGACACACTATCATCCAACAGTGCATTGCCAGCAAGCCACCTTATTTTAACACACCATATTCCTACTTTTTTCACTTATTCTTTTTTTGTGTGTTTTATATTTTGCATCTTTTAAAATTATTCCAATAAAGGTTATATTTTAAGAGACCTAATAGGTGCTCCACATAATTGACAACCTTTTTCTCCTTCGTTTTTCCTGACATAATAATTTGTCTAGTGGTAGCACACCCCTGCATTACCTACTCTTGACTTTAAAGAATTTCTTGTGTAATACATCAGGGGGTCCACCTCCCGATAATTAGATGAGGGTCCTTTGCGAGTGACAACCTCTCCTGCCTTTGCAGTGTGAGGAGCCTGCAATGCTGAGAAATTCAATAAGGTGCTTGGAAGGTACGCTCAGCAGTGAGATGGGAGCATGGGGCTGGATCTAGAAGCAGGCTGTAAAAAATAATGGCTGAGTTTTTTGTGTTTTTTTTGTGGGATGCAGTATTTGAGGAGGGTGATAAAAGATAAGTATATGATTGGATTATCTTCACAAAATGTAATAATATATCCAATAAAACATGAATAAAAGTTGTCACATACATCTATTTTGTAAGTCCCGGGCCCCACAAATTCTGATGGCAGCCCTGCTGCCACTTAATAGAGAGTGGCAAGAGACAGAGAGGTAAACTCATCAATCAAACTTCTGCTATGTGGGGAAAAATGGCAACATGAGATGTAATGCAGTAACATAGCCATGAAATGACATTTCCTCTGGAGAGTTCACAAATCACCAATCTTTATGTAAAATAGAAAATCACTCAAACCAGCCAATGAAATCAAGTTACTGATTAAGTGGCCATGTAGATCTCACTCTGGGCCAGATGTATCAAGCTTCAGAAAGTGATAAAATGGAGAGTGATAAACAGACAGCCAACCAGCTCCTACCTGCCATGTTACAAGCTGGGTTTGAAAATGATAGGAATGAGCTGATTGGCTGACTGTTTCTCACTCTCCACTTTATCACATTTTGAAGCTTGATACCTCTGGCCCTCTGGCAGAGCTGATCACTAGGGTTTACAACAATGTTTTCCTAGAACTTCTAGTCCCAAACATGTTATGGCAAAGGAGCTATTGTAATACCAAAGAATAACTTTGCTACGTACACTCAGGGCCGTCTTAACGTATGATGATGAGCTTGATGGGCAGTTGCCCAAGGGCCCCATAATCCTAAGGGCCCAACACCCAAGCCTTTCCCCCCAGGCTATTGTAAAGCCTTCCACAATCTGCAACACTGTCTGCCGGTGCCTGCCCTGCACTGCCATGAGTGGATCACACTACAAATTGCCCACCCGGGTAACCGCTCTCCTGCTGTCTGCTGCTCTGGCCAGTGGCCACTATCTGCTGCAGCTGAGCAGCATAGCTCAGGCAGGCACAGGGGCATTGGAATGGGGAGGGACAAGGTGGCAGCCTGAGATAGGACAGCGGATCAGGCTGTCACACAATGACAGCCTGTATCCGCTGTCACACGCAACAGGGTCAGAGGCTGCTGGTACCACTAATGGCAGTCCAAGCCAGGGGCAGAGTTGGCGGAGCATGAGCACTGGGCGACAAAATGTCACCAGGCACCAAAGCCATGCACTTTGCCGCTGGCTCCCCCGCCCTGCTCCCCCACTACCCGCTGCACCGGGTGTCGGAATCCGGTGCTATTTTTAATTAAAGTCACCCGCTGGACCGCTAGCCAATAGGCGCTTGCGGTCCAGCAGCCAATCAGAAGCAGCATTGGCTGCTGGACTGCGAGCACTGTTTGGGTAGCGGGAGACTTGAGCTCTGGCTCAGCCGGGCAGTGTGGAGCTGGAGAGCTGGGCAGGTGGGGGAGCAGGCTGCATACTCCCTTGGCACTGAGCAATTTCAGTCCCCATTGCAATTAGCAATTTCAGTCCCCTTTGCAACGAGCAATGTCAGTTGCCCTTGGCAACGAGCAATTTCGGTTCTCCTTGGCAACAAGCAATTTCAGTCCCCCTTGGCAACAAGCAATTTCAGTCCCCCTTGGCAATGAGGATGATGCCCCTTGGCATCGAGCAGGAAGCCTCCGGCATATAGCATGAAGTTCCCAGCAATGAGCATGAAGGTACAGTAAGTGGCACTTATGTGTCAAATGTGTAATGGGCATTACGGTTTGTTATATAGTATGTAATGGGCATTACGGTTTGTTATATAGTATGTAATGGGCATCATGTGTGGCCTTATGTGTAATTGGCATTACGGCATGTGACATTATGTGTAATGGGTATTACGTTCGCAAAAATGTGCAATGGGAATTCTGGTGTGTGGTATAATGTTAGGCTGTGCCCCCTTTTTGCCACGCAAGAGCCCTGCCTACTACACATCGGGGGGGCGCAAGACATGCCCTTGCTCTGGGCACCGTGGAACCTAGCTACACCACTGGTCCAAGCTAGCCTGGTACAATTATGGCCTGGAGCAGAGTCTGGACACAGTGTTGCAAAAGTGCTGGAAGTGGAGGGCGGGCCGGGAAGATGGTGTGGGATGGGCTCCAGGAGGGGCTGTTTTGCCTACCATATGGGCATGCTTGGCGGGATGCAGGCACAGCAGACATCGGTAATCAGCACCGCCGGGGGAGGCGGTCAACCAGGAGCTGAGGTACTTTGGGACTGTCGAGAACTGCGGCCCACAGGTCTTCAGCTGTGTCCAGAACTCAGAAGCCGAAGGTAATTGGCAGCAGTGTGGGAGGAGGCCGGCAGCTACAGGAGCTGCAGGACTACAAGTAGTCATGGGTACTAAGCAGCAGCAGGTGAGGGAGGTGGTGCATGTGTTTAACTTTGCATGTACAGTATAGTGTGTGGTGTGTGATAAATGAAAAATAGGTAACTTTCTACATAAATAGCCAGCCAAAGTTCTCCCACTGTAAAGTAGCACAGATTGCTCCCGTCCCCCCCTTCCTTCCAGGTAGCCAGCTTCTCAGATATAATAGTATTTGCAGGGAGGAGTAATCTTGGAAGGGGGAAGCATCTGTGTAGTTCTGGCCAGCAGGTGCTGTAATTCTGTTTGTTACTTTATAGGACTTGTAGCAGGTGAGCGTGAAAGGGGGGGACTCTGAGTGGGTGAGGGGTGGAGCCTGCAGTGAGGTCGGCTGCTGAGAGAAGGGGGTGAACTTAGAGAATACCTTTCTCTCCCTTTCACCCTTTCCTCTCCCTGTCACCCCTTTCTTCTCTGTGTCACCCTTGTCCTCTCTGTGTCACCCTTACCATCTCAGTGTCACCCACTATTGCAATGTCACCCTTGCCCTCTCTGTGTAACCTGTACCCTCTCCGTGTCACCCACTATCTCCTTGTTACCCTCACCCTCTCCTTGTCACCCTTTCCCTCTCTCTGCCAACATTACCTGCTGCTTCACCTGGTTCACTTGTCTCTATCTATCACTATCTCCCTGGCATACTCTGGCCCTTATTCTGATTGACGCGGACTTTACCGCATACTTTCGGATCGCGTCTTTACGGCGTCTGCGCATGCGTGGAGAACGCAACGCGCATGTGCCACGCCTTGACTCGGTACCAGTTCGGCCAAATCCCGTCCAGAACTGTTCACCGCTATCATTCGGGAAATAGGGGCGTATTATGGGCGTCATGCGGAATGACACATGGGCGTAGTTTCAAAGTGGGCAAAACGGGGTGGAAACATGGGCGGACACGGGGGAGTACACTTATGTTGGGGGGCGTACATTCGGAAACCACTCCGAATGCACGCGATCAAAAAGGGCAGAAATGTGCGGTGTCCACAAGTGTACTATTGCTTTGCGGACACCACTCGTTCATGCGGTAGGCGAACGTACGCCTAATGACTACAACCATTAACACCTGAACCCAATAGAATCTACTCCTTTACTCATTACTCACTAATAGGCCGCTTGTCAGTGCTTTAATTGAAACCATTGCTGCTTCAAGGAAACCTTACTAGTCCCCCACATATGCTGTACTTGTCAGACACTTTCAAACTGCTAACAATGGACATGACAGAATATTAATACTATCAATACACATGTGTATTTGACATGTACTCATGAAACCACACATTTAGGGTAAAGTAAACACATTTATTTATATTCATGTCACAGTCAATGCCAGTGTGATGCAATGACCATAAAATAATACATACAAACAATAAACAACATGGCAGGAATGCAGCAAAATAAATAATAATACAAAACAAATATAATTGCACACAGATGGACTCCAGCACCTCCTATGTGCCACTGCACATGCAGCCAGTGGGAAATGAGGAGGCTGCTGGCCCTTCTACAGCAGGGCAAGCTGCACCTGACCATTCAACAGCAGGGCACCCTACACCTGGCCCTTCTGCAGCAGGCCAACCTGCAGCTGGCTCATATGCACCATCAGCAGAATCATTTGGAACACAACCGGGGACTTCACAAGATAGTACCATGGCCATCACTTCAAGTACAGCTGACAGTAATGGCAGGCAAAAGAGGGCAACAGGGGAACCACAAAGGACATATGAAGCAAGGGCTCATCTGGTTACCCTCAGCACGTGATTGGACACAAGAAGCTGACACACACAGCACAATGGAAGATTTGGGAACACATAACGGCGGAGATTAATGCAGCCACAAGTTCATTTCCGACCACGTTTGGCCTTGGTAGGCTCCTTGGCCTGTGCAGCAGCTCTTCGTGGACGGCCAGATGCTGGGGCAGGTGGAGCAGATGATGTGGAGGGGTTGGCTGGTCTACCCCTCCTGCCAGCAGGGAGTGTTGCCGGTGGTAATGCACCAGAAACGGATGACATTAGGACCCTGTTGCTGGTAACCAGCTCCACCATAAGCTCATTATGGTGGAGGAGGAGATCATTTTGGCGGGTGGCTTGCTCGGCCAGCACCTGAGCACTTGCAGCCATGGCCTGCATGCTCGCAGCCATGGACTGCTGGGTGCTGACCAAGCTCGCCAGGATCTCCTCGGTCCTACGCACCCGTTCTGATGCCAAGTCTCCCTGCTGGTTGATGTCCCCAAGCACCTGGGCCAAGGCGGCCAAATCGGCTTGGGCCGATGCCTGCTGCTGCACAGGCCTACCTCTGGGGCCAGGTGGCACGGACTCCTCCACCTCCTGAGCAGAGTCGTCACCAAGCGGTGGGGTGTCTGTGGGAAAAGATAAACCCAATTAGGAGACATTCTACGATAATTACTTGCACAAGTTTATGGCATGACCAATATTTACCTTCCAGAAAAGACGCAAACACTTCAGCTGGGGCCTCGCTATCCATCGTGCTCACCCCCCTGATCTCCTCAACTGATATACAGCTCTCGGCCATCACCTCCAGGGGGGTGAGCTCTAGCCCTGATGGCATGGGCCCGGCCCCAGATGTCTGGCTGTGTTCCCACCGCTTGGTCATCTTCCTCTTCAGGTTGGTTTTGAAGTCCTGCCACCTGCAATGTAAGTTGACATATTAATACATGTCACTCCCAATGTTAGCTGTTGCAGCCATTGCTCTGTGCTACATATTACAACATGTGATTAATGTCCCATATATAATATTACATGCAACTATGATATCAACCGTTACAATACACATTCACAATCACCCTACTCTAACTCTCAACGAAATAACATGGCAATAATGTATGTGTATCGTAACAACCTCACGGCCCATTTGCTAAATGCATCTAAGCATCAATTCAATCATTACTTGGCTATTACTGGCCACATGTATCACAAAACAACTTGCCTCTTCTTCACATGGTCCGTCTCACGAACTTGTGGCGCTACTTCATTAATCTCTGCCGTTATCTGTTCCCAAATCTTCCATCTGCGTGTGTGTGTCAGCTTCTCCGATGGACACTCAATCCAATCACGTGCTCGGGGAACCAGGATGGCAAGCTCCTGTGCTTCATATGCCTTATTTCTTGTAGTTGGTTCCTCTGTTGCCCTGGCTCTCCCCTTGCCACGTCCTTGGCCACGCCCCCTGTCACGTGTCGCTGCACTTGAAGTGCTGGCCATGGTTCTACCTTGTGAAGTCCCCGGTTGTGTTCCAAACAATTCTGCTGATGGTGCATATGAGCCAGCTGCAGGTTGGCCTGCTGCAGAAGGGCCAGGTGTAGGTTGCCCTGCTGTAGAATGGTCAGGTGCAGGTTCCCCTGCTGTAGAAGGGCCAGCAGCCTCCTCATTACCCACTGGCCGCATGTGCAGTGGCACATAGGTGGTGCTGGAGTCCATCTGGTCAAATAGTTGCTGCAGCACTGGGTCCACCTCTGGTTGTGATCCAGACATGTTAGCAACAACATTGTCACCTTCTAATACACCTTTATATACTGTTTGTGTATCCTGTTTGGCGGACATCAGCGGCAGCTGCGTTCCGTGCGTGTGCGTACGTCGCTGTTTTTTCGCGCCGCATACGGTGGCGGAAATTCCATTGTGTAAAACCTGGCGAAAGTTCTACATGAAATACTGGTCACCAATGCTAACATTGCATAGAATCTTCTGATACACCTGTGACTATTGCACAATACACATGCTATTTGCTAGCATGACATGACATTTGATTCATGACTACTGTGGTATTGTGGCGTTTTAGTGCAAGCTAAAAGTAGCCCAATCCCTTAGAGAATCCAGGCCACAAGTCATGCAATACTCATCTCTACTGTTATAGACCACACATGTGAGAGCCCTATAAATAGTGACTTCCTGCTAGAATCATTTGTCTCCAGATCTGGACTTGTCAGGGTCTAAGGTAAGCTCTTCCATGCTCCTTGTAGATATGATATCCATTAACAATGTAAGTGTATGAATGTATGCACCATTGCCTCACTGACTACAGATTGTTGGGCCAGCAAAGTGGGTGTATCATTATTGCAACATGTCACATGTTCACTATTTCACTCACAGGTCTTAAACCTGTGTGGGTTCATCTATTGCAGGACAACATGTCCCAGCAATAGATGAAATGTGTCATAGTACATGATGTCGGCAAAAAATGCTGACACCTTTATCTGTGTGTTTTGGACGGTGTGTATTGAGTTCATATTATTGTGTCATCATTAGAGAGTCAAATGGATCTGCGGGATTTCACGGGGCGGCCATCTATTGTACGTATTGAAGGCTACAAATCTATTTGTAGTGGGATATGCCCATTATGTGCATAGGTGCATCAGTATTTATGTTCATTTCTTTATAGGTTGCTGAAGCTATTATGCGCTACATGGAGAGGAGGCTAAGGGCACTTGCGGCTCTCCCCACTCGTCGGCCAAGGAGGCCAGGACGTGCTAGAATCTATCGCACACGGGTGACTCTGTTTGCTATGCCCGATGATGAGGTACTTACTAGGTACCGGTTACCGCCACATGTAATTCTGGATCTGCTCACCTTAATTCAGAGCGATCTGGAACCTCTACACGGGATCACGACAGCAATTCCGCCTCACACACAGCTGCTGGCGGTGTTGCATTTCTGCGCCTCAGGATCATTCCAACAAGTAGTGGCAGTACTTGCTGGAATATCTCAGCCGGCCTTCTGCCGAATCCTGAGGCGTGTGACGTCGGCCATGTTCAGGCGCAAGGGGCACTTCATGGCCATGACATTTGCCACCGAGACCCTGCGCAGAAGCCAGCAGGCCTTCCATCAAATTGCTGGCTTCCCTAATGTGATAGGGGCTGTGGATGGCACCCATGTACCATTTGTGCCTCCATCTCGAAGTGAGAAGATATATAGGAACCGCAAATTGTTCCACTCACTGAACGTGATGGTGGTATGTGGCCCATCCATGGAGATTCTCGCCTTCAACTCGAAGTTTCCCGGAAGTGCCCATGACTCTCATGTCATCCGACAAACCGGGATATGGCAAAGACTCCAAGAGCTGGAAGGCCGTGATGCGTGGGTTCTGGGTGACTCCGGTTACCCATGTACGCCCTGGCTACTTACGCCGTACAGCTACCCAGCACCGGGCCCACAGGAGGCATTCAATCGGGCGCATGTTGCCACCAGGCAAGTGGTGGAGCGCTCAATTGGCCTTTTAAAAGGTCGATTTAGAGTGCTCCACCGCACTGGTGGTGACTTACAATATGCGCCTGAAATGGTGTCGAGGATCGTGGGCCTGTGTATATTTTTCCACAACATTGCTGTGCGGCGTGAGATACCCTTTGATGAGTGGGAGGTACCATCTGAGCCGCAAGATCCGCCCATGCGCCCATCCCGCGCCCCTGAATGCCGGAGGGGATACCAGCTGCGGGACTCTGTGGCGCAAAGATACTTCAGGTACATGTTATCGAGTTGACAGAACACACCAATTATTGTAAAAATCACCTCTTCAAATAAGTACAGTGTGTTAGTTGTCAGTGTTACAACACGAAAATTAGCCAGCCTGCCCTCCTAATGGCAAAGAAATAGGAGATATTTATCATATGTGCTTAGTTTTGGGGGAAGTTAAATATAGGTGCTAATTATTATACCTTGTTCAAGGGATCTTATGTGTTTGTTATATCTTCATTATTGTAGTTGATACTATCCCTGATGACTGGTGAGTACATTGATTTATTCTGTAATGTGTTTGGGATTTTTTCATGTGTTGATGTCTGATTTGTTTGCAGATATATATATATATATATATATATATATATATATATATATATATATATATATATATATCTATATATATGATATTAGAATTTATTCACATGTTTCAACATTTCAAGGAGCAGGCAGCCAGGCAGGCAGGCAGGCAGGCAGGGCTGGTGTATAATGCTGGTCTCAGGATACCTGCAAGTGTGTGTATGTGTCTTTTACACATAAATGTACGCATACACATAGATGCATAGAGTAAATAATGCTAAGTACAGCTAGGCGTTGCTAAGCTATAGCACGCGTTGCTTGGCGGAGCGAGGCGTCATTGGATTTGCTAAGTGCATACACACTGTGTTTTATATATATCAGATTTGTTCATTGCCATACATCAACACTACTGTTTTGAAGGCATGCGAATTTGTCACCATTTGTGTTGGCGCAGAGACGCTGTTCATGTAAAGATGAACAATAAAGTTATTAACACAAATAACTGTGATCAACCAATGCCACCACCTGATTGGTTGATAGATGCCATTGTCAACATGGCGGAGACACGAAGGGCAGAACCCTTCACACATGCGGAGCTGAGGGTTCTTGTCTCCGTCATGGAGACAAGGCTGGGCCGTGCGGGGCCGTTTATCACAAACCGCCATAAGCGGAGGGCCTATGCTGCGGCAGGGCGCCGAATTTACGCCCGCACTCGGGTGCGGAGGTCCCTCGGGCAGCTTGAGAGGCGGTGGTCGGACCTCCGCAGGCGCCAGCCCCAGCTGCTCCAGCAACTCAGGAGCGAAATTGCTGATTGTGAGTATTTTAGCTATGAAATTTCGCACTTACAACATAGCATATATAAACAATAAAATGTGTTTCATGATAAGTGGGTGTCCATGGGTTTAAAAGTCCATAGACTGTTATGTGTGCTTCTTCCTGGTTAACATGCAGTCATGTGGCTTTTATATGTAATGCCATAGCATTGAGGATTCTGATGCATACAATGTGCCAGATCTAATATGTGTTACACATTGATAAATGCCTGGGTTGTAATGTGTGAACAAATTACTAACAATCACATAATAATTTACATGTCACAATTTGGAATCCATTAACAGTAAGGAGCTACTTTCCTGCATCGTTTGCCATCATTATCACCCTTCCATGTATGTCTTGTTATGGATTAATACATGTGCCCCAATGACCCGACATTGACCATGATGTTTTTTTCTACCACACAGCACGAGCCCAAGCCCGACAGGCCCGTGAAGAGGCGGAGGCAGCCCTGGGCCAGGAGGAGGCCCAAGACCCGGAGGAGGAGGTGGCGGCAAGGGTGGAGGAGGAGGAAGTGGAGGAGGAGGAGATGGTGGTGGAGGAGGAGGAGGTGCGTGAGGAGGTGGTGGAGGAGGATGTGGAAGCGGAGTTGGTTGCGGAGGAGGAGGTGTTGGTGGCGGAGGAGGAGGTGGAGGAGGAGGTGGTGGTGGTGGTGGAGGAGGAGGAGGAGGAGGAGGAGGAGGAGGTGGAGGAGGAGGAGGTGGAGGAGGAGTTGGAGGAGGAGGTTATTGTGGCAGAGGAGCTGCCGGAGGAGGGGGCTGAGGAGGCCACGGTTGCCCCGGAGGAGTCTGATGACGAGGGGGAGGAGGCGTGCCAGGCCCCGGAGTACCAGCAGATCGGTATGTTAACATAATGCATCATTAATGAAGTAGTTGTACTGGTATTTGTTATGTAGCACTGGTGATAACAAATTTTTGGCCCATACTATTCATATAGACCCCAAAGTGGGTAGCTACAGATACAGGTACGGCTTAGATGGGGTGTCCAAGGCATCCCTTTCATCCAGGACACCTCTGAATTACACAGGTTTGTGGGATGGGTTGGAGCTCCATTTTGACTGCCACATAACCGTTGTAGTTAAACAGGATCCTGGAGTAAAGGGATGAGTGGATCATTTGTGGATTAAATTCACCTGCTGCAAGTGTTGATTATGACCCATCAAATAGTGGAATCTATATTGTTGGTGAATGTTATTTCTAAACTATAGGATGTATGCTATAAATGGAGTATGGGCCGGCCTACCTTGGAATGGAGTCACAAGTTGCCAGTGTCCCAGGAGCCTCCTCTACCTAAACACCCCCTGTAGTTCAGATTGTTTTTTTGCCCTCACAGAATTGTAGGTTGGTTTAGACAGAATTATGATTTTGAGGATGTGTACTGTGCATTCCTGACATTTGCATAACTCCCATGCCACGAACCATCACTGAACTTAGACTGAGCAGATTGTGACAAGTTCTTATTGACGGAGGCCATGACATGCTTGTCATTGGTTAGTCATGGGTGGGTTGTGACTGAGAAGAAACAATATGACTGTTATGTCTTCTGCAGAGTAAAGGGTAGAGGCCAAAAAAGACAGTATGTAGTAAATAAGTTAGCATGTATGTATATATGTATGTGTCATATCTATTTATCTATGTGTGTCTCTATCTCTCTACATAGATAGATATATATATATATACACACATGTCACCTAGCATTTGTGCAATTTATGTCGCAGTATGTGAAATGTATGCATGAATAACATGACTAATTTTTGCTCCTTTGACATGCCCACAGATGACACCACACCGGCAGATGAGGGGGTGCGTGGGGCCGTCCTGCGAGCGGAGCAACATTTAAGGCTCCTTCTAGCAGACCTGCAGGACATCCGCGATCTGCTGCTTTAATTTATTATATGTTATATTTTATTTTTTATGTTAATGGTGATTTTAAATAAATTCTTTATGCAAGTTCACAGTTGTTGGTTTTATTTGCACTTGAAACAGTATATGTGTAGATTGTTTATAATCTTTTACACAGGGTGTAATACAAACCATTGCACTTACATTGCTGTAAGGGTTAATGTGTGCAATGGATGTGTTAGGCATGCTTGGAAGGATATATTGGCATCTAATTGATTCCAATTCCAAATAAGCTGTTTTTTATGAGGATAGGTAATTGAATAAGTGGGTCATGTGATGTATTGCAGAATTGACATAATAGTGGGTTGTTTGGCGTAAATACTCCGCTTACGGGCGGTAGCACCGCTTGGCTCCCGTTCGGATGCGGTATTTCCGAGCATACTCTGTAATACTCAGTAATACCGTGCAGAATCGGAGTGTTTCTCCCGCACACGCATGGTTTGTATGTCGTCCGTAAACACGCCCTGTTCTTAAAGAGTGAGTCCGTCCGAATGCGGAGGACACGTGGGCGTTTCTACGGACGATGGCCGCACGCGGCAAAACACCGTGGCGTGCGGACCGCTCCGTAAGAATGCGGGAATATCCGCACCGATCTGAATAAGGGCCTCTATCTTGGTATCAACCTTTAATTTGCCCTGTCACCCTCTGCCTCTTCATTCAAACACTATCTCTCACATACCTCCCAACATGACCCTCTCCAGGAGGGACACAATGCTCCTGAACTTTATTCTTAATGCATGATTACCTTCATCTGTGTTGAACAGGTTAATTGATAACAAAGGTGCTTCAACACAGGTGATGGCAATCATACATTTAGAGGGAAGTGCAGGAGCAGAGCAATGCAATGTGTCCCTGCTGGAGAGGGTAATGGTGGGAGGTATGCTCTCAGATGCCATCTTCCTTGGCCTCTTTCTAACAACCACATCACCCTCTGTCTCTCCCTGTCCCCCTCTACCATCAGAGCGGTCAGTAATGTAGTGTAGGTTAGGGTATAGACAGGACAGTAGTATAGTGGCGGGTATAGCAGGACCAGTAGTGTAGTGGTGGGTACTTTTCCCGGTGCCTTCTCCAAAGGATGTACAGTAGATATAGACAAAGTTGAGCGGCACTCATAGGTTTTGAAGAAATAAAGACAATTATGCAAGTGAAGAAATCTATGTTTCTGTTGATTCCTGATGATTGTTAATACATCGAAATGTAGATTTTACAGTGCTTGTGTAATGTTGCAATTAAAAGTATACAAGGGAGTTATTTCTAAAAATATGTGTATCAAGGCATTCTGGACAATGGGGGTTATTCTAATTCAATCGGTCCCAGCGCTTTCGCAAGGAGGACCGATTGTTTGTGACTGAACATGTGCACAGGTTTTTATGCGCATATGAAGCAGCTGTGTGCAAGCCGGGCAGTGGGTGCGGAGGGGCGTGGGGAGGCGGGCTGGGGAATTTGCCTATGGGAAAGGCCAGCATTTCATGGGCTTTCCCATAGTAATTCCATGATGATGCAGGTTCGGGGGGTAGGCAGCTGAAGTCAGTGGATGTCAGCTGCCCACCCTGTCCTCGCACAGGGCGCCTGCAGATCAGAGACACCATAGAGATGTCTCAGATCTGCGAGCGCTAAATAAATCATTTGATGGTCGCCAACCATTAAATGGTTTCTCCCCCACACCCAAGGCTGCGAATGGTTCATTATGCAGATCATCCATTCGATTGTCTGTAGTGGTTCAGGGTGGGGGGGCAGATGGCCATGCGGGCGACACCTGGGGAACTTGCAAGGCTGCAAAATTCACAGCCTTGCAAGTCAACCAGAATAAGGACCAATGTCTAAGTGAAGTCAGAGAATATAAAATATATATATATATATATATATATATATATATATATATATGTTTATACCATGCATAGCACTTCAATTGGTGGATACCCATTCAGATTAGGCTCCAATTCCCATATTGGATAGAATTTGAATTAAATGAATCATTCTTTTGTGATGACTTCCAGCTATCTGATGTCGCGGTTGCTTAGGGGTGCCAGGGATTCTGCGAGTCTGTGAGGAACGCTGAGCTCGAGAGGGTGCAGGTACAGACAGTGCAGTGCACGAAATGCACTCAAACACTGCCATTGATTACATATGCTGCTATGCGGGATAAATATGTGATGCATCCCAGATTATATTGTGACCTAAATGTGGAAGTATGATTATTCATGCAGTTTTCTGGCTGAAAAGTGTAACCGCTTATGTCTGGGCTGTTACATACTGCACTTTCTGTGCATACTGTATTGATGCATGTAGCTTGCTGATTTTTTCACATTCTTTGTCCAAATTACAGTGCCCCTTTGTTACTACAAATTATGCAAAACAGGTTAATGCACAACCACAGCTAATTCCACACCAGCATCTAACTTGTTCCTAGTGCTGATCTCCTCAACAAGCTATGTGGCTCATAATTCTCAGGGTGCTTATATTATAACAGTTTGATACTCTGTGGTGACTGGAGGAATTTCTTAGGGCTTGTCCAATGTATGGGACCAAGAAGTCCTTCTGCTCCATATAAAGTTTCTGTCCTTCTTGAGTTTGCCTTAGGAAATCTCCATCAAGGTTTGACAGGTGAAATGCGTAAATCACACTCCTAACCTGCCACTGTGCATGAATCAGGCCCCTTTGCTAAAATTAACATAATGATTATTGAAATTAGTTTTCTTGCAAGTTAATACCAATAGCATCTACTGCCACTTTGTGCTTGTACATAGTCAACAGGGAAATAAGTGACAAATGTCCTTTATCTATGTCTTGTCCAGGCAAGAGGATCCTCAAAAGGAACAAATATTGATAATACAGTTAGCTATATGGAGATGCCATGATAAACCAGGTGCCTGTAATAGTTGCTATGTGGTCTTCAATCAGTTCACATAGTTAAAGATTGTGTTCTACATCCAAATACATCAACCCATAGTGCAGGATCCAATAACTCTTTGGGGACTGACCAGTTAGTGCCACGGCTTATTGGGTATTTTGTCTAGCTTGCCTCAGGCAGGTGAAGCAAAATCCCCAAAAGCAGACCCCTTTTTAAGTAAACTGAACCTGTGTGGAGGACTTGAGCTTGTTATAAGGTGATCCTAATTGAATAAACTGATAAATAAAAAACTGTCAAAACATTGGGAAAATAGTGAAAAACTGAACTTTTTTGCGTCCTATATTTTTTCGGTGCTAAAAGGATATCACCCATAAACTTTACCATTAGTCTTCTCAAATAGGCTAGACTATATACTAGATTATCTAAATATGCAGAGGAGGGAAGATGAGATGACTACAGGATGAAATGCCTATGATAGTCATGAAATAGTTATTGGTTTATTTACTAAGATGCAGTTCTATTGAAGATGGAATGTTGCCCATAGCAACCAAACTTATTTATTTAGCACCTTCTAAAACATAGTAGTTGCTATGGGCAACAACCTACCTTAAATAGAACTCCCATGATCTAATGTACGGCTAAGGATGCAGTCAGAAATTGGACACAGTCATACTATATAGATTGTGGACCTAGGGATACACAAATAACTTGTTTTAATTTCATCTGCAAGGAAAATAATTCTGGTTAAAATATACATAATACTGTGTAAGAACAATAATACTGATTGGTGAGAAAACAAACATTTAGTAATGTTCTTGAAAATTCAGCAATGAGAAACTGAAGAGCAATCATTATATTTGGCACTTGCAATTTGATTGACATTTCATTATCTTCAGTCCTGATGTCACTAATGATGATAATTTAAATGATTTTAGTTAGAAAAGTTGTAAAAACATACATTTACAAAATAGATTTATTAAACAAACAACAATGTTATAATATTGGTAATTGGTAATAAAATAAATGTTAGTCCTTAAAATATCTGCTAGAGTTTAGTGACAGAGTATAAGTGGGATATACAGTTAAATTGTAATTTATTATTTATGAAGCAAACTACCGGTAAATTATTTTCCAGATGAAGTCAGAGACATAAGACATAGGGCAGGAAGTATTAAAATACATTGACGCCCCTCGCCGCCCAACCGCAGTGATGCTAGCGCATATGTATTAACAAATGCGGATAGCATCACGGTGCGGTGATGGAGGCCCCCCACGACACCTGTGATGTGTGCGGGGGATCTCCTTCACATCCTGGCTCAGTGCAGCTGTCCCGTCGCCTCCTCCTCCCCCTGCAGCAGGAAGGACATTGGGATGTGACATATGCTAGGGGGAGGAGGAGTTTCACGGAGGAGGAGAAGGGGGGTAGGAGTCTGCGGTGGGCAGTAGTCGGCGATAGAAGCCCATAGGCTTCTATAGGGTATCGCCACCCAAAGTTGGCGATTCCCTGCCCTGCGATGGTGTGGTGGCCAGGTATTAGTACATTTGAAGATGCTGTAATACACCCAAAACCGGGGGTTTTACTGCATTTTTTTCCTTAGTACATCCCGCCCATAATCACCATTGTTCATAAGCACCACCTGCTCCCCGCACAGTGGGGGGTAATGGGTGGGAAGAGATGTGTTTGGGGTGTGATAAGGCATAGTTAAGTGGTGCATGGGCATGACAGCAGGATCACATCATTAAAGCTTTGTCTCCCAATTTACAATGCCGAGATTATTTGAATTGTGAAGTGTAAGGTGTGGCTATGATTATGTGGTTCAGCAGTAAAAGCATCATCGGCTTGACAGACCTCCCATTTTACTTGAGTATGCGGTGCAGGGCGAGAGCGATGATAGGCAAATGCAATGCAGGACTGGATGACTTGAATGAGCATAGTCTTTAATGCAGTAATGATGCAGTGTAAGTATAGTATCTTCGCGAGCTGAAGCAGTGATTGAAGCCATTAAGTTGTTTGAATAAACAATTTGTTATAGCTGACAAAGCATTGTCCTGTTATTATATCATTACTGATTTGCCAGTTTTTGCTTATTTTTCTGATCTTAGAATTCATTGAGAGAATTTCCGGGGGGGAAATTACTTTCAGAAAGTCAATGGTAGTGACTTCAAATGTACTCAGTTTGTCATGGAGATAACTCAGGTTACGCAATACAGGTATCCCTTATCCAAAATGCTCAAGACCAGAAGCATTTTGGATAACGAATTTTTCCGTATTTCAGAACATATTTCAGTGAGGTACTGTATCTTGATGTATCTTGCATGTATGTTGTATAAACACATCAAACACATGAAATACACACAAATGTATTTTATTTGTGCATTTAACAAAGTTTGTGTACAATCTTACTATCTCAGATACTGAATTTGAATGCCAAGCACTCATTTTCTTGCACATATTTAGTGCCAGTTACAGATCATGTCTCCAGAAGTGCTGTTACATATGTACCCAGTAGTGCTTTTAGCAAAAATAAAAGAAGACATTTTTGGAAACTATGGTTTTCTGAATAATTTGGATAATGACTATTTGGATAAAGGAAACTGAACCGTACTGTATGGGTTGCTGACTCAGGGAATAGATCATGATTTCATACAGATCCAGTATGTGATAGTATAATGGCACAATACTAAAATGTTACAATGGTTTTCAACTAGTCATAAGGCTGCCATAGTGGTTACAGCAGGTAAGAAATACATCTTCCATTCATCTATAATAGCTAAGAAGCTTACTGTCATACTCTCAGGATACATTTTGCAAGATACTGCCTGACACTTATCATTATAGTTGAACTACTGTATATAGCATTTGTAGATACAATACTATATTGATATTATTTAAGGCTCAGTCATCTATGCAGACTATTACAGACACATTTTTCTTCTCAATGAAAAGATGGGTGCTCCATCCGGGCGTGTGGAATATTCCAGCAATCCTGGCTGTAAATAGGAGGAATTGAACCAGGCCCAGGTTCAGGGTCCTGAGTCAAGTGGTGTCCACCAGAAGAGTGGACTCTTTAACTGTAGTGAGAATGTGCAATTGACAACCAAATGGGCATTACTGATACTGCCCAAGAAGGCATCAGTCTTCACTGTTTAGGAAGCATAGCTAGACAAACCAATATATAATAATATACAAAAGCTCAGCACTGTATATAGCTGGAAATCTGTGTACACAAGACAGAGATCATTTTAAAGACCCCCATATAAGATATCCAATTAAAATAACAGGATTCCTCCTACTGGTGTAGCTTCTTTATCCTCCTCTGTAACAAAGAACAACTATCCTGTATTGGCACAAAACATTCATATACATCTCTGAGTCCTGCTGTACCATTATTTATCTGTTAAATAAGTTAGGATACCCGGAACTGAACAAGGTTGGGATGTACCAAAATTTTAGTCAAAACTGAAATTGTAGTCATCAAAATATTAGCACCTTGAGCTGATAACAATTAAGTGAGAGAACAAATGTGTGAAATGTTGGAACACTGGCAAGAAACAACACTGACAGAGAGGATTTAGCGCTGTTATCTAGTCTAGTGTCTGAAATCAGTACTGAAGCATGCATTCTATTGTTATGGGAATTTGTGTGTACGCCATGAACACATACATAACGGCAAGGGCCAAGGAAACAGCAAGATAGCAAGTTCAGATGCCCAGCTGCCAGAAGCACTTAATTTCACAGAAAGGCCAGAACAGCTAGGTGGGCATAAATCAAGGACTTGACTGGACATGCCATAATGGAATGGTGACAGGACATACAGTAACAGTGATCCCCTTCACTGGTTGGCTGCTGGATTGCCCTAAATGGGCACTTATAGGTACGAATTGGCTGATTGGAGGGAGCTAGATGTATAAGCTGGAGATGGCAATAGTGACTGGTGTATTTTATGTTATGGTCCTTGCACGCTACTTCTGCAGTTTGGGCCTCTGGTTTACAGATCTTGATACCCCATTTCTTTACACACTAAGATGCATTTTCAGCAAAAAACACTTGGTGCTAGCAGAGTTTCACAGTACCTGGTGTGCTGAGACAGGCGGTTTGGCATGTGTTTGTCTGTGTGGTAAAGTCGAAGTAAGGAGGAAAAAGAGACTGAGCTGAGGAGATGAGATTGAGAGAATGAGAAGGTGTTTTGGTGAGACAGGGCATAAATTGTGTCATGGGGATTAGATGCGGTGGCATATGGGAAAGGGGGTATACATAATTTAATAATAAAAAAATATTCCCATTATTATTATCCTTGATAGTTAATTGTTTTCAGTTATTAATCAGATAATTATTAGAATAATAAGAATTATTACTTCGATAAGTATTAGAATCATTTGTTTTGATTAATGGTGTTACTGGGCGAGGACGATTAAATAAAATAAGTAAGAGTTTCAAGGGAAGTTTCTGCTAAAAGATTTCTAAATTAAAGAAAACTCAAAGTTACTTACAAGTAATTTTAATTTATGATCACTGTCAACAGGAATACCTGATTGCATCAACATCAAATGTATAGCTTCAGTTAATGTATATCTGCAGAATCCTGACATCTGACATCCTGAATGTAAGTATAGTATGCAGGGGAGGGTTAGGATTAAGTTGTGGTGGGTTGGGGAGGGAGGGGTTAGGGTTAGGCACTAGGGGGAGGGTTAGGGTTAGGCACTAGGGGGAGGGATAGGATTTGGCTGCAAGAAGGGGAGGTTAGAGCCAGGCTGCAGGAAGGGATGGTTAGTATTGGAAGACGTTTTTTATATGTGCCGGCCAGATGTTGGGATTATAGTCATCAGGATGTCATTATTGGTTATGTGACTGTCGGCATTCTAAGCAATGGTCTCCCATACCCAACCCAATCTATGCATTTATCTATCTATTGTATACCTGCAACATCAGACAGTATGCTAAAATGCTTCTATAAAAAAAACTGGGCAGATGCTGAGAAAAGCATTTGTTATACTATGGGCCTGATTCAGATTTGCTGGGTAAACTGCGAACATCACAGCTTACTGAGCACCATGAATGAATACCCCCCGCCACCGCCGGTTCCCCTCACTACCATGCGAGGTTATGTGTAATGAACACGCATCCACTCATACGCCTCTGCTGCAAGAGAAATCATTCGATGGTTGCCGACCATCAAAAGATTTCTCCTGCAGTCATAAATAAAGTCAGTGAAAACTGCCTTTTATTTGCTTGCACCTGATAGAAGATGAAGCGGGTGGCTGCCATCCTGTGAGGTCAGCCACCCGACCCCAGCAGGCATCGGCCCATCTTCGTATCCATGGGAACACCCAGCGTTTCCACGGGGATGTCCATAAAACACTGGGCATTTCCACCGCCATCCACCCCAGGCCCTCCCCCCACAATGAACGGCCTGACGATTGTGTAGCTTGCCGAGGCTGTTCATTGCCGGGGTCTGCACATGTTCAAATATGCACTTGCGCATGCGCAGACCCCCAAACATTGGAACGGAGCCGAGTTCAGCCCTGTCCGAATGAACAAGAATCAGCCCCCCAATGTGCAGAGGTTTCATGCCCTGGCTAGCACAGTGTTCACAACTTTTGTCCTCAGGGACCTCTAAGAGAGCATGTTTTACTGCTTTCCTCAGTATCACATATGAAGAATTTAGGACCACCTGTGGACCTTGTATAGTGTGTCAGCTGGTCATTTTGCTGCAACTAGGAGATCTGAGGACTGGAGTTAGGTAACACTGGGCTAGTCATCTCATAAAATGACTCATATCAGCATGAGGAGATTAACTAAACTTTCAAACTGATTAAACCTAGCTTATCACATTATTCAGCTTGCTCTGTGTAAAATTACAGAAAGCAGAACACAATTTTATCTGTTTCCATTAATAGCGCACTAAAACAATAAAGTTGATTACATTTACTACCAAAGTTACTTTAAAATTTCTTTACAAAATTATCTATACTTCCCCCGGGTCATAGAGGTGGAGACAGTCAGTTCCCCTTGGTCATAGAGGTGGAAGGCAGCCAGTTCCCCATGGTCATAGAGGTGGAGGCAGCCAGTTCCCCCTGGTCATAGAGGTGGAGGCAGCCAGGTCCCATTGGTCATAGACGTGACGGCAGCCAGTTCCCTCTTGTCATAGAGGTCGAGGAAGCCAGTTCCCCCTGGTCATAGAGTTGGAGGCCGACAGTTAACCCGGTCATTGAGGTAGAGGGTGCCAGTTCCCCCTGGTCACAGAGGTGGAGGCAGCCATTGACTTCCTAACTCTTAGCAAGGCACCTGGGTCAGATGGATACCCTTTCAATTGTTCTAAAAAAAATGTAAGGCCACTCTGGTTTCACCGATAAGATACTTAACTCAATGTTAGCTCTGTACTCCTCTCTGTCAGCTAGGGTTTTTACTAGTGGAAGTTACTCGGGGTTTGATTTTACTAATTGCACTCGTCAGAGGTGTTCACTCTCACCTCTAAGTTTTGCTTTGAGCATATTAAATCCTTGCATTCAAAAAACGGTCTATTAAAGGTGGTGTCCCACAATATTTGCCAACAATATTTTGTTATGTCTTCTTCATTCAGAGTCCTCTCTCCTGCAATTACACTCTATCATTAGATATATGGGAATATCTTATTATAAATTGAATATAATGAAGACTGAGGCTCTTCAACTTTATACTGTATAACGGAAGACATGCTTTAGCGAGACAGGTTTATATACCCTTAGATCCATTAAATAATTGGGTGTTAACCTTGCAAAGGATGACAATCTTTTTGATTGTAAGTAAGGCCCCCTACTATGGCATTTTTGAGAGGTCATCCATAGAGTGGATGTCCAGGAAGTATCTTGGGTAGGGCAACCTGCAGCAGCCAAAGTTTCTCTCTTCATCCTGCAATAAATATCTGAAGCATGGTTGCCTTCTGCGCAAAAAAAATTGGATAACAGCTCTTTGCACTGATCTGGATCAATCTATCATGTATCCGACCGCGCAAAACAACTTTCCAGGAATGAAGAAACTGAGGCGAAGCCATGCACTACACATGCACAACTGCGAAAAACGCCACGCCATCAATCGGCAAACACATTAACCCACTGTGATTAGATACAACACCTCTACAACAAAAGTCTACTTTTCATTTGGGCACACCTTTTATTTTATTCTTCAGTAGTATCCTCACATGAGATAAAGCTGTAAGTTACAGCTGCTTCTTTCAAAATACAATGAAGATCAACGAACATAGGAATAAATGTATCAAGGGTCAGTGTGGGTGAGAAGTAGCATTAGTGCATGTTATGTGAACTGCAATGCAAGACAGCATGCAGATATGCCAGGCAATACATGAACGGTCAGTAGCGCTGACTATTCTGACACCTGCAGCTGTTGATTTTGACAGCTGCAGGTATCACCTTATCACCACAGCAGTGTTAACTTTGGCTTTATCAGCTGTCAACTCTGAGCACCACAGGAGATCTTACAATAATAGGAAGATCTTGCACATGTACAGTGAGACACCTGGGGGTAGAGACACAGAACATAAGCACTAGGGTGGCCAATCCCGGGATCGGGATTGGCGGGATCCTGGGATTTGGCCCCCAAAACACTGGAGATTCCAATCCCGAGATTTCGGGATTAGACTGCGCATGCAAGCAACCCTGCAGTCCCGCTCCCCCCCCCCCCCACGGCTCCCGGCAGTATGAAGCCTCACTCCCGCCCGCCCGCCCACCTAGCCAGCAATCAACTCAAGCCGCAACACGGGTCCTGGCAGTATAAAGCTGCCCACCCACCCAGCAACCCGGCCGCAAAAGTAAGTAAATGCGGGGCGGCCAGCACGTTTTTTTTATTAGGAAAGCCAATCCCGGGATCCCGGGAATCCCAGGATTGAGCATTTTTCCAATCCCCGTGACTGGCTTCCCTAATCAGCACTACACTAAGCAGTTTTTAAGTTTTCACTCCTCCACTACAGAAATAAATATGTTAATATATCTCTTAGGTTAGGTGTACCTCCCTGCTTTGCATCAGTAATGGGTCAGATTAAAAATTGGGGGGAGGGGGGCATCATCATGACAGCATGATGATCACCAGACACCAGCTAACCACATAGCTGGCCATGCATCATAAATATTGAAATTGCATTTGGATTTTACACATACAGTATATGCAATTTTGGCACTTTTTTATTTAGGGAGACACAGGGGCACTTTAACAGAGGAGGGGCCCCCTCCCTCTATGATATACTGTAGTCTCTGGCATTGTGCCAGAGTCTACGGTGCATGCACGAGTCTCCAGAGAAATGGCGCCCGCCATGTTCCGGAGACGAAATTCAGCACTGCGCTTTACATTTTTGCCAGGATTGCAGCGCTCGTAGCGGGACACTGGAGAGGTGAATATTAAAATATGCGTGCAGTGTGTGTGCACCTCCAGGCACTTATTATCTAAATACATATGGGGATAAAGGGGGGGTTAAAATGTATGGGATCTAAATGCCTACATGGCAATGGCCTCACTTCCTTCACTTCTCATAATTGAACATTTTCTACTCCAGGCCCAATGAGCCTTTAATCCGGCCCCGGAAGCAGGAAGAGCTATAGATACATGATCTGTGCTATAACAAATATCCGCCACATTAGCTAATTATCAGGATTTAGACCAGATAATTAGAACTTCTTTTTACAGCAATAAGAAATAAACATTTGCAGGAATGTTCTAACAATCATATTTAGACACTGTGGCTCTGAAAGGAGGCCATTCCTGCAATATTCTAAGAAGTAAAATGATCATATACTGTAAGCACTCATTTAACTTCTAGAGCTTCAGCCAGTGCCGTTGTATGCATGTGTGGTCAGCGCACCATGCATGTGCCATTGCGGCTCTGGAGCCCACTCCTGGTCATTTCTGGGTGTCACCACCTGGAGATGGTGTTGTCCTGTCAAGGCCAATCTATGGAATACTTCACTCCCTGCAGCACTGAAACCTATACGGCTGCATCTGCCAACGCAAATGGAGGGACAATGGCAGATTTCAGACATATGTGCTGCAAACCCTCCATGGTACAGTATATCTACGGGATATTTAATTGTGAGTAAAATTCCACAAAGACTTAATACTAGTCCACCTAGTCAGATCTTCACACTACACCTACCAGTGTTGTAAAACAGACCAATATGATATCCATTGCGAATTACTACTGCAAACCCTACATAATAGTGGAACACAATGTACTGTACAAGTACATTACCATATACACATATACTACTATGATGTACTGCCCGACTCACCATTTTGAACTTGCTGCTTGCCATCACTTTCTCCAGTCTTTTCCTGCTTGCTCAGACTTTGTCCTGAGGAATCCTCTCTTCTGTTTACATTTGGTAATCGAGTCCCATTAACATTTCCCTGACTAGATTCTGTTTTTCCGTCACTGGAATTTGTTTCTTTATTTGCTTCGTGTTTTGATTGTAGTGATTTTTCATTTTCATTTTTTTCTTCTCTCTCATCACTATTTTTATCATCCTTCTCTTGGAACACATCTTCTTCTGAATCTCTCTTCGCTCTTTCCTCTGAATCTGTATAGGAGGATCAATAATTGGACTCATTTTAAATGTGTATATAATAGTGCTGCAACACCATAAGGGGTTAATAAATCTTAATATAGTAAGGATGGGGAAAGGGGTTTGTATAAGTGTATACAAGTTTATTAAGGTTCCCTTCCATACTGGGAATTAAAATGAAAATAATTCCAGACGAAAAATCAAGTTGCTGACCATTGATTTATTTTTTTCTCTGTTCATGGATGACATTAAGTCTATACATACTATTATCCTGGATGGAGATGGCCGAAAAAGTGAGCGGGCGCTGACCTCGTGTGAGGTCAGCCGCCCACCCCACACAGGCATTGATATGCCTGATTCCCAGGGGAACGCCCTGCGTTTTAATGGGGACGTCCATAAAAGGCTGGGTGTTCCCCTGCTTCCACTCCCTTGCTCGCCCCCAGCCCTCCCTGAATCAGCCCCAAAGTACCAACCAATCAGCTCCTGACAGTTTTCAAACACAGCTTATAACATGACTGGAGCTGACTGGCCGGGACTTTATCTCTCTTTACTTGATCACTCTCCAATGTTGTCTGGTGATCACCAAATAATTGGCTAAAATGGCTAAAAAAATATCAATGTGAAACAGGCACCCAGGGCTAAATGTAATAAGGGGCGATTTTTTAGACATGTGCAATTTTTGGTAAAAAACGTCCTAAATCGTACGTTTTCCAAAAATTGCACATGCAATAGGGTGCGATTCGCGGTAAAAAAAAATCACACTTTTTGCTACAAAATCGCACATTTTGAAGTGGCGATTTTTAGTCACACTTCAATTCGCATCCAGATGTTTTCCCATTGGAAAGCATCTAACTCGCACATGTAATAGGGTGTGATTTTTGGTAAACATTACCAAAAATCACCGGTCCTGTTTCCCAAAATACGGGGGACAAAAATGACTAGGGGTCCCCCCGTATTTCAACAACCAGCACCAGGCCCAACCAGCCAGCAGGGTAATGCCACAGCCGGAGGGGGAGACTTTTTATACAAGTCCCCCCGGCCAAAGCATTCATCCCCCTGACTGGTCAGCATCGGCAGGGGTCCTTGGGGAGTGGTGACCCCCCTAAAGAAGGGGTCCTACCCTCCAGAACTTACCTGCCCATGCTGAAGCCCGGGGCTGTCCTCGATGCCCCTGGGCATCGAGCTGATTTTGTGTAAAAAAAAAATAGATGATAAACTATTCTCTTATACCGTGGTACTATGAGTCCCAGCAAGCCTCCCCCGTATGCTGGGACTTGGAGAACCACAAGTCCCAGCATGCGGGGCATTAAAGGGCCCGCTGGCACTTATAGTTCCACAGTAAAATAAATAGTAAAATAAACACACTGACACTCATTAAAAATAAAACTTTAATACATACAAAGCCCACACATACTGATACTTACCTATTTTGAGCCCGTAGGTTGGTCCCGAGGTCCGGGGCTCCAGGGCTCCAGGGCTGAAGAGTCCGGGGTCCAGGATTCCAAGAAATCCATAGGGGGACCTGTGGAAGAAAATCCTACTCACCAAGGCCCTTATTCTGGTTGGTGCGGCCGGAGCCGCACACGGTGCCCCGGCCGCACAAACCAAGCACCGCCCACGAGACGGATCGCCACGGCCGTCCGTACACGGACGGCTGGCGATCCGCATAAAAATGGTGGAGGCGTACGCCTCCACCATGGTGGGAGCTGCCCCCTGCATTCGATGGTCGTCGACCATCGAAGGCAGGTCCGCACGCCCCAGCAGCTCCCGCAAGCTGAGACCACACGGACAATCGTCCGTGTGGTAGCTTGTATGGGGGCTGAGAGCTGACATCCGGCGACGTCAGCTTTCCGCCCCCATGAGTTGCGTCATGCCCTCATTACCATGCATACGCCCCGCGTTTGCATGGGAACGCCCATGAAACGCGGGGCGTACACATAGGGAAATGAGGGCATGAAGCCCCTCACGCCCCTATACGCCCCCTTTGCGGCGGACGAAATCCGTCTGCGGCGAAGGGGGCTGCACATGCGCAGATTGACCTCTGCGCATGTGCAGTGTCAAAACATCGGCGGTACGGCCGCACGCGGGCCGTACCGCATAGATTAGAATAAGGGCCCAAGTTCCTCAGGAGAAGATCTGTCCTCTTAATCCGACGTAGTCCAGGTCTTCTGCCCCATGTCAGGTCTTCTGCTTCTACTCCCGCTGGTAACTATCTGACGAACTATCCGGAGAGAGGCTGATGTTCCATCTTCAGCGTCTCTCCTCCGAATGATTCTATTGGCTGCCTAGCGGCCAATCAGGAGCTGAGTTTGGCGGCCAATAGAATCATTTGGAGGAGAGACGCTGAAGATGGAACATCAGCCTCTCTCCGGATAGTTCGTCAGACTGGTACCAGCGGGAGTAGACGCAGAAGACCTGACGCGGGGCAGAAGACCTGGACTTCGTCGGATCAAGAGGACAGATCTTCTCCTGAGGAACTTGGTGAATAGGATTTTCTTCCACAGGTCCCCCTATTGATTTCTTGGAATCCTGGACCCCGGACTCTTCAGCCCTGGAGCCCCAGACCTCGGACCCAGGGACCAACCTACGGGCTCAAGATAGGTAAGTATCAGTATGTGTGGGCTTTGTATGTATTAAAGTTTTATTTTTAATGGGTGTCAGTGTGTTTATTTAACTATTTATTTTACTGTGGAACTACAGGGGGATGAATGCTTTGGCCGGCTGTGGCATTACCCTGCTGGCTGGTTGGGACTGGTGCTGGTTGTTGAAATACGGGGGACCCCTAGTCATTTTGTCCCCCGTATTTTGGTAACCAGGACCGGCCCTTGAGCCTGGTGCTGGTTTTATAAAATCCAGGGGACCCCTATTTGTTTTGCCCCATGATTTGATGAAACCAGGACCGGCTCTTTGAGCCCGGGGCTGGTTATGCTCAGGAGGGGGGACCCCACGTCCATAAAAGGCTGGGTGTTCCCCTGCTTCCACCCCCTTGCTCGCCCCCAGCCCTCCCTGAATCAGCCCCAAAGTACCAACCAATCAGCTCCTGACAGTTTTCAAACACAGCTTATAACATGACTGGAGCTGACTCTCTTTACTTGATCACTGTCCAATGTTGTCTGGTGATCACCAAATAATTGGCTAAAATATCAATGTGAAACAGGCACCCAGGGCTAAATGTAATAAGGGGCGATTTATTAGACATGGGCGATTTTTGTTAAAAAACGTCCTAAATCGTACGTTTTCCAAAAATTGCACATGCAATAGGGTGCGATTCGCGGTAAAAAAAAACCCACTCTTTGCTGCAAAATCGCACATTTTGAAGTGGCGATTTTAAGTCACACTTCAATTCGCATCCAGATGTTTTCCCATTGGAAAGCATCTAACTCGCACATGTAATAGGGTGTGATTTTTGGTAAACGTTACAAAAAATCACCGGTCCTGTTTCCCAAAATACGGGAGACAAAAATGACTAGGGGTCCCCCCGTATTTCAACAACCAGCACCAGGCCCAACCAGCCAGCAGGGTAATGCCACAGCCGGAGGGGGAGACTTTTTATACAAGTCCCCCCGGCCAAAGCATTCATCCCCCTGACTAGTCAGCATGGGCAGGGGTCCTTGGGGAGTGGTGACCCCCCTAAAGAAGGGGTCCCACCCTCCAGAACTTACCTGCCCATGCTGAAGCCCGGGGCTGTCCTCGATGCCCCTGGGCTGTGGGCATCGAGCTGATTTTGTGTAAAAAAAAATAGATGATAAACTATTCTCTTATACCGTGGTACTATGAGTCCCAGCAAGCCTCCCCTGCATGCTGGGACCTGGAGAACCACAAGTCCCAGCATGCGGGGCATTAAAGGGCCCGCTGGCACTTATAGTTCCACAGCAAAAGAAATAGTTAAATAAACACACTGACACTCATTAAAAATAAAACTTTAATACATACAAAGCCCACACATACTGATACTTACCTATTTTGAGCCCGTAGGTTGGTCCCGAGGTCCGGGGCTCCAGGGCTCCAGGGCTGAAGAGTCCGGGGTCCAGGATTCCAAGAAATCCATAGGGGGACCTGTGGAAGAAAATCCTACTCACCAATTTCCTCAGGAGAAGATCTGTCCTCTTGATCTGACGTAGTCCAGGTCTTCTGCCCCGCGTCAGGTCTTTTGCGTCTACTCCCGCTGGTTCCCATCTGACGAACTATCCGGAGAGAGGTTGATGTTTCATCTTCAGCGTCTCTCCTCCGAATGATTCTATTGTCCGCCTAGCGGCCAATCAGGAGCTGAGTTTGGCGGTCAATAGAATCATTTGGAGGAGAGACGCTGAAGATGGAACATCAGCCTCTCTCCGGATAGTTCGTCAGACTGGTACAAGCGGGAGTAGACGCAGAAGACCTGACGCGGGGCAGAAGACCTGGACTTCGTCGGATCAAGAGGACAGATCTTCTCCTGAGGAACTTGGTGAGTAGGATTTTCTTCCACAGGTCCCCCTATGGATTTCTTGGAATCCTGGACCCCGGACTCTTCAGCCCTGGAGCCCCAGACCTTGGACCCAGGGACCAACCTACGGGCTCAAGATAGGTAATTATCAGTATGTGTGGGCTTTGTATGTATTAAAGTTTTATTTTTAATGGGTGTCAGTGTGTTTATTTAACTTTTTATTTTACTGTGGAACTACAGGGGGATGAATGCTTTGGCCGGCTGTGGCATTACCCTGATGGCTGGTTGGGCCCGGTGCTGGTTGTTGAAATACGGGGGACCCCCAGTCATTTTGTCCCCCGTATTTTGGTAACCAGGACCGGCCCTTGAGCCTGGTGCTGGTTTTATAAAATCCAGGGGACTCCTATTTGTTTTGCCCCATGATTTTATGAAACCAGGACCGGCTCTTTGAGCCCAGGGCTGGTTATGCTCAGGAGGGGGGACCCCACGCCGCTTTTTTTTCTTCAATTTTTTTCTTTAACTCTATTTTAACAACAGAAACATGCACAGATCACAATGATCTGTGCATGTCTCTGACCAATTCGCACATCAGAACCTGGTCTGAAAAAAGTGTGATTTATAGACACCTCAAAAGTGTGATTACCATTAAATATGCGTTTTGTATACTTTTCTGTGTGAAAACATCTGGATGCGATAAAAATGTGAATTTATCCCGCACAATGACAAAGTGCAAGTTTTTTGGAAAACAGAAGCGAAAAACGGGACTCTGCGCACCCTATTAAATGGACGATTTGAGGAAAAAATGCGATAACGGCATTTTGATGACTAATTATCGCAAAAAAAAGCAAAATCTCAGTCTATTAAATGTCACCCTCAGAGTTCCACCTTGCATTACATTGTGGGGTTGATTCAGTGTCCATTTTATCAATGCATACTCATGTGCTGAGCATATGAAACTACTGTAATCAGGGTAAACACAGTGGTGTAGTTAGGTGCCATGGCGCCCGGAGCAAGGGCATGTTTTGCGCCCCCCCTCCCCCCCAATATGTCATAGGTGAGGCTCCTGCGCAGTGAAAAGTTTGCACAGACCAACATTATACCCCACACCGTAATGCCCATTGCACATTTTAGTGAACTTTTTAATTCCAATTACACATAACCCACACATGATGCCCATTACATACTATATAACACTCCGTAATGCCCATGACATACTATATAACACTCCGCAATGCCCATTACATACTATATAACACACCGTAATGCCCATTACATACTATATAACACACCGTAATGCCCATTACATACTATATAACACACCATGATGCCCATTACATACTATATAACACACCGTATGTTGCACGCCGCCGTCCGGTGCTCCCAGTGCCCGGACGGACGGCGAGTGGTGAGGGCAGCAGTAGCACGGCTGACGCGAGTCAGCCGCGTCCCAAGCCTCCTTCCGAGGCCAGGCGTCGGGGCGTTGCTAGGCAACGTTCCCGACTTCCGCCCGGTCGCAACGCGGCGAAGGGTGGATATAGTAACAGCGCGGCTGACACGCGTCAGCCGCGTTACAAGCCTCCTTCTGAGGCAGAGAGTCGGGGCGTTGCTAGGCAACGTCCCCGACTTCCGCCCGGCCGCAATACGCACGCACGCCTGGCGTCATCCAGGCGGCGCGTTATTTGAATAAATAGCCGGCGTCTGCTGGGCACAGACGCCGGTTATAGCGTTTCTCTCAGCGTGTTCCCGGCCTGGAACCTGTCAGCGGCCCTTGCTCCTAGGACCTGTTCCTGGATTCTATGGTCAGCTCTGCTCGTGGTTTCCCTTCTCCAGCCTGCTTTTTGGGATCTCTGTCTGCCTGGTGTTGGTGCTCGCAGTCTCAAGTAAGTGCTCCAGTGGAGCCTGGTGTCTATCTTTTGGGACTGCCGAGTTCCTGCTTTTGTATCATCTCTCATTGTCACCAGTGCAGTTCCCTTAGGAACGCTGGACTTGCCCCGCCGTGGGCTTCAGTCATTTCCATTGCCTGTAACCTGCTCCCCTTTTTTCTCTCTCGTTCACCTCCCTCCTTCTAGTCTTTTTCATAGGCAGGGATCTTTGTATTTTCTCCTCAGTGTGTGTGTTTTGGGGATTCGTACCTTGGTGTCCCTCAGTATTGTGGTGATTCTCCATTTCTTGGTCCCAGGTGTTTGCGACTGGGTCGCCCTCCCGGTTCTGGCCAGGTGCCGGCAGATAGGGGTAATTCCCAGTTAGGCCCTGTAGTCAGAATATCTTTTTGAGTTACCCCTGGCGATCCCCTATCCCTTGTCCTCACATAGACCTAGCTGCATCGGGGTTGGAGCGGGCATAACTCGCTCCTTCGGACGCGGCGGCCACAGGTGAAGCCTAGTTCCCGCAGGGATTTGTCATCTGCCCGGGGTTCTCAACAGAGTCAGCGTAGGTTTCGCTGTGGCCGTCCTGACCGGCGGTCCCGGCTGCGGGCTCACGCCTGAACCCCCATTCCCTGTATCTGCACTCCGGGCTCAACGGCAGCCATAACACCGTAATGCCCATGACATACTATATAACACTCCGCAATGCCCATGACATACTATATAACACACCGCAATGCCCATGACATACTATATAACACTCCGCAATGCCCATGACATACTATATAACACACCGCAATGCCCATGACATACTATATAACACTCCGCAATGCCCATGACATACTATATAACACTCCGCAATGCCCATGACATACTATATAACACTCCGCAATGCCCATGACATACCATATAACACTCCGCAATGCCCATTACATACTATATAACACACCGTAATGCCCATTACATACTATATAACACATCGTAATGCCCATTACATACTATATAACACACCGTAATGCCCATTACATACCATATAACACACCGCAATGCCCATGACATACTATATAACACTCCGCAATGCCCATGACATACTATATAACACTCCGCAATGCCCATGACATACTATATAACACTGCAATGCCCATGACATACTATATAACACTGCAATGCCCATGACATACTATATAACACAGCGTAATGCCCATTACATACTATATAACACTCGCAATGCCCATGACATACTATATAACACTCCGCAATGCCCATGACATACTATATAACACTCCGCAATGCCCATGACATACCATATAACACTCCGCAATGCCCATTACATACTATATAACACACCATAATACCCACTACATACTATATAACACACCGTAATGCCCATTACATACTATATAACACACCGTAATGCCCATTACATACTATATAACACACCGTAATGCCCATTACATACCATATAACACACCGCAATGCCCATGACATATTATATAACACTCCGCAATGCCCATGACATACTATATAACACTCCGCAATGCCCATGACATACTATATAACACTGCAATGCCCATGACATACTATATAACACTGCAATGCCCATGACATACTATATAACACTGCAATGCCCATGACATACTATATAACACAGCGTAATGCCCATTACATACTATATAACACTCGCAATGCCCATGACATACTGTATAACACTCCGCAATGCCCATGACATACTATATAACACTCCGCAATGCCCATGACATACCATATAACACTCCGCAATGCCCATTACATACTATATAACACACCATAATACCCACTACATACTATATAACACACCGTAATGCCCATTACATACTATATAACACACCGTAATGCCCATTACATACTATATAACACACCGTAATGCCCATTACATACTATATAACACACCGCAATGCCCATGACATACTATATAACACTCCGCAATGCCCATGACATATTATATAACACTCCGCAATGCCCATGACATACTATATAACACTCTGCAATGCCCATGACATACTATATAACACTGCAATGCCCATGACATACTATATAACACTCCGCAATGCCCATTGCATACTATATAACACACCATAATGGCCATTACACATTTGACACATAAGTGCCACTTCCCTAGATGCTCAATGCCAGGGGCTTCATGCTCGATGTCAAGGGGGACTGAATTTGCTAGTTGCCCAGGGGTGCAGAACTGTGCAGCGGCCCGCTCCCGGCCGCTGTGCAGCAAGGTGGGAGGATGGGTGCAGCAGGGTGGTAGGGTCAGTGGGTGGGTGCAGCAGGCTGGGAGGGTTGGTTGGTGCCGCAGGGTGAGTGGGTGCAGCAGGGCGGGATGGTTGGTGGGTGCAGCAGGGTGGGTGGGTGTTTGCTTGCAGCAGGGTGGGTGGGTTAGTGCAGCAGGGTGGGTTGGTGCCGCAGGGTGGGTGGGTGCAGCAGGGTGGGACGGTTGGTGGGTGGGTGCAGCAGGGTGGGTGGGTGTGTGCTTGCAGCACGGTGGGTGGGTTTGTGCAGCAGGGTGGGTGGGTGGCTGCTTGCAGCAGGGTGGGTGAGTTTGTGCAGAAGGGTGGGGTTGTGCAGCTGGGTGGGTGGTTGCAGCAGTGTGGTGGGTGGGTGGGTTTGTGCAGGTGGGTGGGTGGGTTTGTGCCGCAGGGTGGGTGGGTGGCTGCTTGCAGCAGGGTGGGTGGGTTTGTGCAGCAGGGTGGGTTTGTGCAGCTGGGTGGGTGGGTGTTTGGTTGCAGCAGGGTGGGTGGGTTTGTGCAGCAGGGTGGGTGGGTGCGCGGGTGATGCAGGGTGGATGCAGCAGGGTGGGAGGGTGCACCTTACCTAACCCCTCCCCCTGCTGTGCTGTGCGTCGCTTCCACCCCTCCCTCCTCTGGGTCCGGGAGAGAGACGCGCTGTGCTGCTGTGTAAAATTCTCCCGCTGGACCGCTAGCCAATAGCAGCCACCAGTTGATTGGCTTTTGGACCGCAAGCGCCCATTGGCTAGCGGTCCAGCGTGCGGGAGACGTGTTGTTACAATTTTACATAGCCGCCGCAGCAGCACGTCTCTCGCGGGGGAGCGGGCAGGGCAACGGCGGAGGCGGGCGAGCGAGCTGGCGGTGCCGGCACAGCTCCGGCGCCAGGCTAGCTTCCTGCGCCCGGAGCGTGTGCTCCGCCGGCTCCGGGCTCGCTACGCCTCTGGGTAAACAAATGGTTACATTTTTTAAAGCATACTTGCCTACTTTTGAAAACTAGTTTCAGGGAGATTATAGTTGGTAGTAGAGTTTTGCACAGCGCCCCATTGAGGGGACGTGTCATGCTCCACTCAAAGAGCGTGTCTAGTTCCATATATGGAGAGATTGTGAAAAGAGATTGAGAACGTGGCACCTAGAAGCGTGGGTGTGTACTACTACATCTGAGAGGAATCTTTTAAAATTACTTACAGTATATCCAAATGTAGATGAGTCCCAAAGCAGTTAGTAAGAGCTACTATACTTGATAAAGTGCTGGGAAATGGTGCTGATCATTCAATGTAAATGTATTTTAATTCCGGTACTTGTTATCTAGCACGGCGCCCATCGGGTCCCATCGCATACCTTAACTTAAGGTATGCGATGGGACCCGACGGACACGATTTCGGGCTTTTTTTGAGGTTTCCCGACAAATGTAAAATCGGGTCCATCGCATGCAATTTGGTTGCATGCGATGCGATTGACCCGATTTTTGCAACCCGATTGCATACAATTAAAATCGGTGGCGCCGTGCTAGGAAACAAGTACCTTAATTCCTTTTCTCCCAAAAAAAGTAACAGTGTAATGTGGGCTAGGAGAAATGAGGGAGATTGCTAGACTAATGAGGGAGATAGGGATATTGCTTCTTTTTCAGGGAGTCAACTATGTTTTAAAGGGCCTGTGGTGTCAAGAGGCCACTTCTCTAATGATCCTATCTGATGCTTCACTAAAAAGATTTCTTCCCTTCATTTACTACTTGGCAATCTATTGCGTCATCTGTTTGTCTCCAGTGAAGAGATGCAACCCTGGAGCAGATGTGATTCTTACAACTTACACTGACCTGCCTGCTGCTTCCACTGCTACTCCTATCCTGCCCCCTGCTTCCCACTACTATCCTAACACATGCTCTGCATTACCAGTACTCTCGGCTTGCTCTGTGATACTACTACTCCCAGCCTGATTCTACATCCCACTACTACTACTACTACTACTACTTCAATATTGCCCCATGCTCCGCACTACTACTCCCATCCTACCACTAGTGGCAGCAGAGTTTATAGATATTGTGCTCCAGGTGCTGGAATTGATGGGGAAAATAAGCTATCCAGCACTACCGCCTGACCACACATTACATTGCACAACCTAGCTATGACCCCCCCCCCCCCCCCCTTTGGAACATGCCTTACACAGCCTTCCCAGGATATCTAGACATATAGCACAACCCCATGGCAGGGGCATAATCTACCCACCCTCCCACCCTGTTTTTACCTGTGGGGGGCTAATGTGTCCTTTTTGTTATTGTTGTTGGACAAAGTGTTTTTTTCTCCCTGTGTTGGTCAATGTGTTTTATTTTTTTCCCTATCAAATTAAATTTTTTTTTTTTTTTTTAATGTAAGGTGAATGTGTTTTATTGTTTTCTGTAGGGACCAATGTTTGTTTTTTTCTGTGGGAGCAGCTCTGGTTTTTTCTTGTGGGGATCAGTGTATTTTTCTTTCTTTCTTGTGAGTTGCATATTGATAGTGTTCATAGAGAGCTGTAATATGGATTCAGATGTACACACCAAGATTTGTATTAGAATGTGTTGGGTGTTCCTAGGTAGTTACAGGGGTTGGCTATAGGGACAATAAATTGCTAAAATTAGGCCTGATTCTGGTTCACTTGCAAAAGCAAATGGGTGGGGCAGATGTAAAATGTGCAGAGAGAATTACATTTGGGTGGGGTTTGTACTTCAAACTGATATCTCCATTACAGTGTAAAAATAAAGCAGCCAGTAGTTACTCTGCACCGAAAAATCTAACTCTCTCTGCACATGTTACATCTGCCCCACCTGCTGTGCATATGGTTTTGTCCATTAGAGAAAGAATTTTCTTTTGCAAGTGAACCAGAACCAGGCCCATTGGGCGCCATACTCATACAGTAGATGATCTGCATCTAGTATAGGGCTTAAAAATGTTTCAATGGTGTGCGTGATGCAGTCACAAAGCATGATGCATACACACTGAAGCTAGACATGATGGAAAAATAGTGAGAGATAAAGTTTATATAATGTGTGCCATTTTTTGAAAGGAAGCAAGCCTACTTCATACATTCCCACTAACAGGGAATTCAATTAGCGGCAATTTACAGTGGTATAATTTACACACTGGAGGGAGCCCACTGGTGTCAGAGATTTTTTTCATGTATCTGAACAGATCAGAAAAAAATCCCCAATGATTAGTGGGTTACGTCAGGTGCCATGACCATGTTAATCCACAAATCAATTAACTTTTCCTTGATCATGTAGGTTAACATCCATTAATCTTTTTTCATATTGACTTTTTCCTGTCCAGCTTGATACTGTATATTTTCTTGTATGTTACAGCAGCCATCATAATCCACCTGCACAATCCTACCTTCCTCACCAACAACGCTAAAGACCCATTGAATCTGTGATGGTTATGGTATAGATCAGGGGTGGGGAACCTTTTTTGTGCCAAGGGCCATTTGTATGGGGTAAAAATCCTTCGGGGGCCATATGTAAAAATTTCCCTTACAAATTGTCCTGCTGCAGCCGTCCCATGATCCGGCGGCTGCCACTGACTAGGACTGACAGTCTCCGGCTGCTGTTGATTAAGAGGAATCTCATGAGAACTACCGACCTCTCGCGAGAATTCCCCTGTACTTGACTCCCGGCAAAGCTGGCAGGCGGGTGGGAGGGCCACTCAGACCGGCTACAGGAGCCGCATACGGCCCCTGGGCCTGAGGTTCCCCACCCCTGGTATAGATTATAGACAATGTCTAATGGTTGACAGTAACTAGGTTGACACCGAACTTACGCTGACCTGCCTGCTGCTTCAGTATGTCGACACAAACTTATGGTCAACATAGACAAGATCGACAATCAGAGAGTTTTTCATGATTTTTTTTGGTGCCTATCTAATCGTACATCGTGGACAGCGTCTATATGTACTGCATTCTCTCGCCATGCTTCGGGCACACTATATTCCCACTTGTATAGTAAAGTATGAAAAACAACCTTTATTTTACAGAAAAATCATGAAAACCATGTTGACTTTTTGACTATTTACCTTGCCTATGTAGTCCATAAGCTTGTGTCAACCTTTTGGCAGTGATGATTACTTTTTAGGTGTTGACCTTATCACTGTCAACCATTAGTGGTCATTGACCGAGACATTGTCTATCCACTGACTGCATACCTCTGTGCTACACAGCTGCAGAGAGACTGAGAGCACCAAGTTACTACATGCAGCGCTCCCTATCTAAGTGGTATTAAAGCATATACTGTCAGGGCCGGCCCCACCACTAGGCAGCTCTAGGCATTTGCCTATCGCGCTGGCCACTGGAGGGCGGCAGTTTGGAGCAGGTTCCCCCCCCCCGGGTGGAGGTTAGTGCAATTCCCCCCCACCTCCGGAGCGACTAGGCCACCACCGCATCACCCGTTCCCCTGGAGTTACTTAGCGGCACGCATCACCCCTGGCACACCCACCCCCCAGGTGGAGCAGACTAATACCCGTCACCTCCCCCTGGGGAGCGGGTGAGCACCGGATGGCATCCCCCCCACCCGCCTGGTGCTCTCTGGGGTCTGGCACCGGCCCTGTATACTGTACACAAACCATCTGTTGGAAAAGCTTAGTGAATTAATGTGAATGAGCTTGTTGAATTGTGATAGATATTGAGTACAGCCGTGCTGTAATGACCATCAAGAAGCCATGATTGCAGTGAGCCACAAAACTCAAACAGTAGAAGTAATCCTGGTGTTTGCTGTTGCACACTGTTTAGAAGAGTGCAATGTTCTGCCTTGTCCCTTTATCTCAATCCAGCCAAGATAGTTGGAGTAATGCATTTTTATCAACTCAAAGAATCAATGGTATCGATGTGTCCAAGCAAACTCTTGCCATACTACCAGCACCTACATTAGTTGTGTCCATAACCTGAAGTTTTCAGACTAATCAGAAACAAGATGATGGGGGTGATTAATGATCAGTCACTGTCAGTGCAAGACCATTCCATATGGGTGTTCAGAAGGAAAGATACAGTATGCGTGTCCTTTTTATTTTTTTCTGTTATTATTTATATTTAGAACTAAAGCAATAAAATCTGTTTAAAGTAGAACAAGTAGACAAAAAATGGTGTAACCTGTAGGAAGGTATGCCGTACACTGGTAGTGGGCAATTCTCTTTATTTCATGCCATGCATTAATATGTTTATTTTTTAAAATAGACCTTTTAATATATTCTATATTATTCATTAATTATACAGTATACATTGTTGTATTTGAAATTAAGCACATGTATTCCCCTTAGGTATCACCTTTGGCTGCTTGCGTCTTCCACTTTTCTCTATTCTGTAGTACAACTTCATACCAGGTGTTTTTAAAACACTTGAAGTCCACAGTGAGGATTGAGCAATTCAAAGAGGCACTTCCTTCTGACCCAGTGCTCTTCACACTCGATCGTTTAATGTCTGAGGGGGTTATGCTGTTCAAACTGAGAAGATGCATCAATATCAGTTAGAAAGCAGTGGAACTTTATTTAATCTTTATTTCATGAAAAACACCTATGTACAGAAACCATCCTTCATATGTCTGTAACAAATTATAACATCTCTACAATAGAATTAATTTAGGAATATAAATTGAGTTGTTGAATAGCCAAGTTGTATGACAGTAATGAAGTTCAGACACTTGTCGTGGACCATTTACTGAGATGATGATGACTGTGATGACCATTGCCTGAGATGATGATGTTTGTTACCTTAACGAAGGTCATAAATATGCCTGAAACCTTGACCACCTGGATGCTTTGCTGTTAAGAAAACTATTTATTTTAAGCCTCCATAGAATTCTGTATTTAGGCTTTCTGAGAGGACTGACATTTCTTGATTGTCTACTCAAGGGAGTGGTTAGGGTGTCAGAGGGAGATGTATCGAGTCTTAAGCTGCCCATACATGGTCCGTTTAACGGATCCGTTCGGGACTTAAATAGTACACATCACATCGCATAGCATGCCTTGTGCATGCAGTGTACACGCAATGCAATGCGATACGATGTGATGAATAGCTAGTACAAAAAGAATGTGCAGCACATACTTTTTGTACCGTACAATGAGATGCGCGGGAGCGCGCATCTCATAGTACAGAATGGACGGTCCGAGAACGGACCGTCTATGGGCAGCTTTAGAGAATAACTCCTAACTGTCATGTTACAGGTTGTTTTGTTTGAAAAATAACACACATGAACTGATTAGTTGGTGGTTTATCTCTCTCAACTGTATAACTCTCCAAGGTCTAGTACATCTGCCCCTTAGTGAGGGGAATACGGTCTCTCTTTATTGCTTACCATTGTTGCCCAGCTACTATCTGATTTCATATGCAATGGGGGAAATTTACTAAGATGGGAGTTCTATTTAAGATGGGATGTTGCTATGGGCAACCATTCAGATTGTATGTACTATGTTCTAGAAGATGCTAAATAAATAAGTAGATGCTGATTGGTTGCCCATAGCAACACCCCATATGAAAAAACGGTACTTGTTCCTAGTACGGCGCCCATCGCATCGCATACCATAAACCTTACAATGGTATGCTATGCGTTGCGATGTCACGCGATGGCACCCGATCTTATACAATTTAAAAGCTGAATACATGTAAAGTAATACGCGTCCGCTCGCCACGCTGCGCTCGCCACACTTTCTATTCTCAACTCCACGCCGACGTGGATAGTGGGGGTATGAAAAGGTCGGAGGATGTGTACTGCCGCCCCTCGCCATGCTTCGGGTTGGCGTTCATAGTGGGGGTGCATTTAACATTGTAAGCACCCATTAGGGTGCTTATACAATTAAAAATCGTATAGGGGGCCAAAATCGCATCGCATCGCATGCGGCTATATGGCATGCGATGCGATACAATGCTTAAGATGCCATACGATGGAAAATCGTGGGCAGCGTGCTAGGAAACAAGTACAGAAAGAACTCCCATTTTAGTAAATTTACAATAATGAATATGAGACAATGGGCAAGATGCGTCATCATTTGGAGTGAATAAAGTGGCAGCTAATAAGCTCCTGACATTTTTTAAACACAGCCTGTAACATTGCAGTTAGGAGGAGTTAAGTGGCTAGTACTTTATCTCTCTCTCTCTCCATTTTATCACTATCCAAGCCATTATATGAGCTGGAAGAACTTTGCATTGTCTTTAAGGGCCTTATTTTGGTTCATTCTTTCTGACAAAATCCTTCTTAGATGGACAAAACCATGTGCACTGCAGGGGGGGCAGATGTAACATGTGCAGAGAGAATTAGATTTGGGTGAGTAATTTTGTTTCTGTGCCGGAAAAATACTGACTGCTTTATTTTTACACTGCAATATAGATCTCACTTTGAAGTAAAACCCCACCCAAATCTAATTCTCTCTGCACAAGTAACACCTGCCCCACCTGCAGTGCACATGGTTTTGCCCATCTAAGAACGATTTTGTCAGAAAGAATGAACCAAAATAAGGCCCTAAGTCACTGTTTTGTTTGTCTCAAACAAGCTTGTTCTATGTGAAATACAGTAGCCGTTAATGTAATATACACAAAGAAAGATAAAGCAGTCTTCTAGAATTCTTTCTTTGCAATAACATTTTCATCATGGTAGAAAGTATTAAAAAACATACTGTACCTCGATCGCCTAAAACCCGTCAGCCCAGACCGTGAGGCCTCGTCAATGAGGGGAATTACAATCTTTTCTGTCATGTCTGTCAACACCGTAAACGTAGGCTCCACAATGAAATCAATAAAGCCTAAGCAAAATTTTCAATAAACAATTGTTAGCATTAGTACTAAAATAGAAATTTTAATAACGGATATATACACTCCTGTCTAAGTTATTATACGAAACGCGTTGATTGGACTCTATACACCAAGGAGCAGATGGCTGACTTCATGGATGTTATCAGATAAGCAAAATTTTATTTTAAACATTGTACAGAGATAATTTTTGCCTTTTTAGCGAATACAATTGTGTGTACAATATTACACTATGGTGTTCCCATCTGCTTTTCTCCCTATGTACCTGAGTGAAATCTCTAGGAAGGTTGAGAGGGATGATGAGAAGTGTTTCCTGGTCAAGCTAAGGATAATTGTTTTGGACAGGCTCATACATTAGTGGTGGAATATCACTAGTCACGGTACTCCTTCATTTGTTGGGGTGCTTTATCAATTTGTGGTGGAGGGATCTATTACACCGGGATGCAGTTAATTTGCCGGCGGTCGGGATCCCGGCGGTCGGAATCCCGACACTGGAATCCCGACCGCCGAAATCCCGAAACTTTCTCCCTCCGTGGGTGTCCACGACACCCATAGAGGGAGAATAAAATAGCGTGCCGAGCGTAGCGAGGCACCGGGCCCGCTGCGTGGCGAGCGCAGCGAGCCCGCAAGGGGGGGCGATCCATGTCCCCCCCTTGTCGGGATTTCGGCGGTCGGGATTCCAGTGTCGGGATTCCGACCGCCGGCAAATCGTATCGGATCCATTACACCGTTTGACATGTTGCACTAGGAGGCGCCCATCTCATTCTTTTTTCCATATATATATATATATATATATATATATATATATATATATATATATATATATATATATATATATATATCTATATAATAAGTTGAAGAGTCTGTGTGCGTGTGTGTGTGTGTGCGTGTCCGTCGCATTGCGGACACACCGTGGCACTCAGAGACACCAAATTTGGCAACAAGATACCTCTGGACCCGGTGGTGTGCACCTCGAAGCCGTTTTTTGGAAATTTCACTTAGAATTTTAAAAAACACCAAGTTTTAATTTTCCTTCATTGATGATCTGGGGAAAAGATCGACGATCTGGGAAACCGTGGACGAAGGAACAACTCCACACCTGATTTCATTGCTGTCATTGAGTATGAATGACACATTCTAACATTATGGTGAAGGCTTTAAACAATTAGGAAATAATTGAGGATATACATAGACCACACATAACACACACACACACATACACATTGTACACGCACACACACACAGTACACCACATACGCACACATAGCACACAACACACACATTTATACGTAGAGCACCTCACACACTTAAGCTGTGTACACACGGGGGAGATAGGGGTTGAAATCGCTGGAAACACACCACATGCAGTACAATACAAATCCATACACACTACAACACACACCCAAAAACAGTACAACAAACACACAACTCCTGGCTTCAATCAATTCTATGGACACGGACCACGATAAAATGGCCGCCCCATAAAGCAGACAGTTCTCTGAAACTGTTTGCGGTATGGGGGCGGCCATTTTATCGTGGTCCGTCTGCATAGAATTATTAATTGAAGCCAGGAGGGGAGCCGGGACGCGCAGACAGGTAAGCCTGCGGCGATGGGGGGGGGGGCGGCACCGGCGGCCGGGGTGGGGAGGGGGGGAGGCGCCCCCCCATTAGCGGCGGGGGTGGGGAGGCCGGCGGGGAGGGGGGGGAGGTGCCCCCCATTAACGGCGGGGGGGGCGCCCCAAACCAAGCTACGCCACTGAGAACACACACATTTAAACATTGCTAGGATATGCACAGCACACTACACTCACATATATACGTAGTGCACCTCACAAACTTACACATTCGGCAGATATACACACAACACAACACACATACATAACACACAACTCACAGTACAACACACACCAACATTCACTACAACACACACCCAAAAACAGTACAATACACAGAACACACACTTAAACATTGCACAGATACACACACATAACATACCTCTAACAGCACAACACACACCCACATTCACCACACACACCCAAAAAACAGTACAACACACACAAAACACACATTTAACCTTTGCACAGATACACAAAGACACAACACACACACATACTGTATATACATAGCACACCTCACACACTTACACATTGGAGAGATACATACAATATAACACACAAAACCACATACATTACAACACACACACAAAAAACAGTACGACACACACAAACACACAGAACACATAAAAAATAATTTGCCGTTTATTTAACAGTCTGTACCGGCAAATAAAAACTGTACCTAATGTACCATTTCTACTTTGTTCCCCATATCCGTCTCTCCAGTCCTCCAGTTGCACTGAGAAATCTTTGTCCTGGCCAATGCACCCATTGATCAATACAAAGTGGGTACACTGCACTCACTCTGTTAGTCAGTTGGATATCAGGCACTGCTCTGCCTTAAGGGTTTCCCAGACTCTTTTGGTTCATAGATAATGTTTGGTCGATGGGCATGAGCGCTGCATGCATTTGTTTGAATGTTATGAGTGTAAGAAGTTGAAGAATAAGACTGAGATGAAGATTTGTCATGTTATAGTGTACAATTTACTCAATAAATCGTGAAAAAAATATGTGTACATAGAAGTACAATTAAGAAATGAAAGTAGGATTAAAATATAAATTATGATTCAAACTGATAATTGTTTGGATGGCGGTGGGTTGCGAAACAAATCTATAGGTGGAGGGGGTATGGATATTGTGGGCATAATTGGTGTTTGGTACACCTACAGGGGGTACCCAGATGATGAGAAATTTTCACTACAGTGTCACCGTAGGGGGATTTCCAATTGGGGTTCAGGTGGTCTTTTAGGGACCCCTTTACAATTCCGTTGGTCTCTTCTCCTGGAGCCTATGGTCTCCCCCAGTGATTGACTATCATTAAGGGAGACCGTAAGCTCAAGAGACCTACAGGATTGTAAAGGGTCCCTAAAAGATCACCTGGACCCCAATTGGGAATCCCCCTATGGTGACAATGTGACCGTGACACTGTAGTGAAAATCCCATCAATTGAGGGCCCCATGTAGGTGTAACAAACACCAATTATGCCCACAATATCCATACCCCACCTATAGATTTGTTTCACAACCCACCCCATCCAAACAATTATCAGTTTGAATCAGAACTTATTTTTTAATCCTACTTTCATTTCTTGATTGTACTTCTATGTACACTTACATTTTTTTCACGATTTATTGAGTAAATTGTACACTTTGTAACATGGCAATTCTTTTTCTCAGTCTTATTCTTCAACTTCTTACACTCAAACCTTATCAATGCACCCATTGATGATTGTGATGGCTGGATCAGTGGATTGGCTCGGCGGGTGTAGGGAAGAATTTGGCCCATTGCACCCATTCCCAGTGGGGCATTACAGTGGTGCGGGTAGCGTGCGTCGCGTCAGTACATCATGTGGCCATGCCCGTGGACCTGCTCCCACACTCAGGGGCTGCCCCACTGTTTGGTAGAGATGCCCGGTGCATGTGCTTTACAGATCCCCAGACTTTAGAGACTGCTGCAGGTTCAGTGAGGGGAGTGGCAGTGGCAGGGAGCAGTGAATTTTTAATTAATTATGACGGGGTAAGTAACGCCCACCCCGGTCCCTTCACACTCAGTGCCTGTAATTACACACCCTAGAAACTGTACAATTTGAAAGTATAGAAATGGAGGTGTGGCCACGTCCCTTTCTGATTTTGTACCGATTTTTGACCCGCAGATGTTGGAGGATATGTCATACAGTAGGTGCTAAATCTCAGGAGTGGATGTGGAATTCATCAACAAATACAAGTTATCAACTCAGGAGCGTTGTGTTTCAAACAACAACACCACACCTGATTTCATTGCCGTCATTGAGTATCAATGCAAACACATTCTAACATTATGGTGGAATCTATAACAAATTACAATCTTAGGTCTTTGGCACAGCATATTGTAAGATGACATTTTTCAGCAATTTTGGAAATAAAGAAACCCCAAGGGTTTCCCGGGCAACGCCGGGCGGGTCAGCTAGTATATATATATATATATATATATATATATATATATATATATATATATATATATATATATATATATATATATATATATATATATATATAGACAGCACTTACCTATCCTGGGAACCAGGTTAGGAAACAGACCAGCACTCACGTAGTTTGAGTTGAAGAAAAAAAAGTTGTATTTTCAAAACATTATACAAAGTGTAGTGCAGCAAGGCTGACCCAACAGCCGTTTCAACTGGATGCCTTCCAGTTTTCGTCAGGGGTGACGAAAACTGGAAGGCATCCAGTTGAAACGGCTGTTGGGTCAGCCTTGCTGCACTACACTTTGTATAATGTTTTGAAAATACAACTTTTTTTTCTTCAACTCAAACTACGTGAGTGCTGGTCTGTTTCCTAACCTGGTTCCCAGGATAGGTAAGTGCTGTCTATCATTATCCCTCTTGGACCCTGCACCGCATCATTCCTTCAACATCTGAGTGCCGTTTTGCTTCTCTCTCTCTCTCTCTCTCTCTCTCTCTCTCTCTCTCTCTCTCTCTCTCTCTCTCTCTCTCTATATATATATATACACATATACACACACACACACACACAGTGTGTATATATATATATATATATATACATATATATATACACATACACACACAATAGTAATCCAGAGCACAGATGTTATCCATCACATAGATGTTGCTGCCAACCTTTCAGGCCTATGAAGGACCTTAGTCATGGCTATGTTCACACATCCTGCAGATGCTGTTTGGTGCAGGATGTGTGAACATAGCCATGACTAAGGTCCTACATAGGCCTAAAACGTTGGCAGCAACATCTATGTGATGTAAAATAATCTTTTTATCTGCAAAAGTGGTGAGTGCTCTGGATTACTATTGCCTGGATTTTGTACCACGGAAGTATCGGTGGGATATGGGAGCACCCCATGAATGAAAACTACAGAACTGTGAGTGCAATATAGACTGATTTGTATGTTATATATATATATATATATATAGACACACACACACACACACACACACACACACACACACACACACACACACTGTATATATATAAAAGCAAATTTTACTTTAATCATTGGTCTTCAACCTATGGCCCCCCAGATGTTGTGAAACTACATGTTCCAACATGCATTGCCACATACTTTTCCTATAAGAGCATGCAAAAACGGTCAGGGCATGCTGGGACATGTAGTTCCACAACATCTGGAGGGCCACAGGTTGAAGACCTGTGCTTAAGATCATTGTTCTCTAAGGGGCTGCAAGGTGATCTACTGCCTCATGTGGCAATTGTGAGGTACAAACTAGATCTTCCTTGTTGTCTAAAGTCAGGTCTTGGAGTCAGGTTATATACTATGTTGCCTACAATACTATAGACACAGTCCAACTATTTAATAGAGAGTGGGGTTGCTAAAAAATGGACTACAATTTTAACCTGTGAGTTACACAATATCGTAATCAAAATATGAACTTCAAATATAATTCTGCATTGTTCATGTATTTTTATATAGTCTCCACTAGATGGCGCCAATGTATAAAAGTTAAAAAATTAGCTCCAACAAGGAACAAGGAACATCCTTCCTCCAGACAAGAAACCTGCATTGCATGAAACCTAAGAAAGTGGCTAAAATACTGCACTACTCATACTGCATTGTGCTTCACTACACACAGTTTCTCCTCTAGTGTAGAACTAGAACTGCTGGATCTGAGACCAACACATACTGTACTATGGAAGAGTCTAAAGAGATATAGAGGCCCACTTAGGGCTAGATTCTCTAAGCTTCCAAAGTGATAAAGTGGAGAATGATAAACAGCCAGCCAATCAGCTCCAACCTGCTATTTCACAGGCTGTGTTTGAAAAATGTCAGGCAGGAGCTGGTTGGGTACTTATGTAATATCTGGGCTCCTGTTTTTCTTATGAGACCGCGTCCGCTCATCACGCTTCGGGCACGGTGGCTCGCTGCGCTCGCCACACTATATAAAATCAACTCCATGCGTAGTTGGATAGTAGGGGTATGAAAAAATGGGGTGCATTTAACATGGGAGCCCAGATAATACATAAGTACCGCTGGTTGTTTATCACTCTCAATTTTATCACTTTCGAAGCTTAGTGCATCTGACCCTGAGGCTGATAGTGTAAGGAATGTACATGCTGACTAGAGATGGGTCGTTCGCGAACGAACCGGATCTTTTGAACGAATCCCATTCAAGAACGAGTGAGCCGCCGATCCCAAAAAGGTGATCCATTTCAGTTTCGTTTTCCATTACAATGCATTTTCCTGATCTCAGTGCTGCCACCTGTGGCAGCTGAGATGTACTACCTCTAGAGACTGAGTACAGTGCTGTGACTACAAGTGATAGAAAGATTAGCTGCTGCTGCCAGGGATGGCCATCGGTGCAGACGCCATCGATGGTTTCCATCGATGGCGATTCTGCACCCAGCCATCGATCAGTGTTTTTACTCGGTCATGTATATTCCCCGTTTTTTTTTTTTAAAGCGAGCTGAGGATTTGTCTAAAAGATCCGTATCTTTTTTCACCGAGAGATCCGCCGGATCCCGGCGCAGCTTAATGATCCGTTTTGCCCATCTCTAAATTGCTGACATAGCTATAGTCCCACCCACACAGCACTGGTTACAGCTTCACCCCTTCTCAGTATTTGCCCCTTGAAAAAAATGGAAGCCGTGATTGGATAACAGAATTGCATGTAATTAAGCTTGTATTAGATTTGTGCACACACCCTGTGATTTTGGTGTGATTGGCTTAAAATTCACACCAAATTGTCAAGCATAACTGCTTATGCAGCTAGCATGTTTTGATCTATTACACAAAACATCTTCTTATTGGGGGGGTTTTCAGGAATAATCTGTTTGACTAATCAGCATGCACTCTAATGGTGCCCATGCACAAGGACATAACTACCATAGATGCAAAGCGTGGAGCTTCTATGGGGCCCAGAGCTGAAGGGTGCCCATCTTTGCTGCCTATGTAATATGTTATACATACATTTCTTATCATCAGTTGCTCAACAGGGGGCCCTTACAAACTTTTGCTATGGGGTCTGTGAATATCTAGTTACGCCCCTGCCCATGCACTTATGCGATTGGATGCAATGGGACATAGGTCGACACCCTCAAAAGGTCGAAATGACTTTAGGTCGACAGGGTCATTAGATCGATACAAGCATTATGTCGACATGCTTTTTTTTGAGCAGGGTGTGGAGGGAGAATAAAATAGTGAAGAAGCATGGCGAGCATTGCAAATGGATGTGGTGCACTGTTACAGTGTCCATCTCGACTATGTCCACATTTGGGACACCAAAAATAAGAAAAGCTCATGTCAACATTTTGACTGTTGACTTTCCCATGTCGACCCAATGATTGTGTCAATCTAATGACCCTGTCGACCTAAACCCATGTTGAGCTTTTGGGGGTGTCGACCTTCCTGTGGTTGACCCAATGGTCCCAACCCACATACTGTACTATACATATTTATGTGATCAGAAATCAGTGGCAAACGCAGGATTTTCAGAAGGGGGTTTCCAGAGGGGCGGAGCAAAGCACGGAGATGGACACTTAGGTGTCCCAGTATATGCCGGGTCAGTTAAAGTATTATAGATAGACCAAATGTATATAAATAATAATAATAATAATAAAAAAAAAAAAATATATATATATATATATATATATATATATATATACACACATACATACATACATACACATATATATATATATACATATATATATATATATATATATATATATATATATACATACATACATACATACACACAGGTGGTGCCAACAGCAGTGTAGACCCCTGGGCATAGCAATGTATTGGGGCCCCTACCGGTCCTCCAGTGGTAGGGGTGGGGGAAGCTTTGATGTCCCGCGGGTGGTAAGGGGTATTATATCAACCGCTCAGCATGTAGGGCCTGGATCAGTAATTTCCACTAATTACCCCTTTACTGCACAGATGGTGGGAGATGGGTGGGAGAAGGGGACATTGGGCTGAATGAAGGGGCCCTGATACACAACTTCCAGGGTGGTAGAGGATGTTTAATATGCAGAGGAGGGGTGTATAGTGGAGCAGGCTTATTATTCATAATTTTCTGGCGGGAGGACAGCTTGCTTGACTGCAGATATCTCCAGTTCCCGGAAATAGATTTTTTTGGATTTTAATGGAATTAAAAAGAGAATCCCACCTACCAAATGGTACTGGGGACTAGGGGATCAGATTTCAGCAGGCAGAGCAATCTGCCAATGAGTATATAATACTTCATACCAGGTGTGTGGAGCTGGAGCAGTAACCAGCAGCTGGAAGGCTGATATCTCTGGTTCTGGGAACAGGAGAGACAAGTTACTAGTGTCCCAGCTTTTGGAATATACCCTCAGAAAAACTCTAAGTCAGACAGAACCTGAAATATCTGACTGGGAAGAACAATTAATAGGCGTGGATGGGGATCGCTGCTTTGAAGTCAAATATCTCCGGTTCCAAAGGGCCGATTTTTACAATTCTTGTACCCATGGAAAGAGGAGACTCTCAGTTTTGAGTCTAAGGCCCTTAGACTCCTGGGGGGGGGGGGTTTCTGGGTAATCAGAACCCCCCCTGCGTGCACCACTGGAAATAATCTGCTGACAGAATGCAGGCATTGGGGGTAAATCAGGCCTAATTGCACAGCCACAAATGTGCAGTGGCTATTAGGTAGATTCTGGCCTGCGATAGTGAAATCCCACCTTGCAAATTATTGTGTGAATTGTGTGAATGGATGTATATTACTAGCGAATGATGCTTACCAGCCAAGCAAAAATTACCAAAATCCATTGAATGAGCCCCAGTCATCACAAGCAAGGAGTAGCCAAGAACTTGCTCAGTGACTTCGATGAAAACAGGCACATCTGGCCTGTAGCTGACAACACACACCATCCCCTAAAATGCTTGGGAATGCCTACATTTTCCCTGACACGCCCACCATTTTTTCTGGCAGTCCGATGAAACAGCCGGTTACCACCCCCAGACGCCTACTTCCTGTCAATCACTTTGTGAGCCACTTGCGGATAGATAAAGTAGCAAGACTTCGTTAGCCAGTGTGCAGCCCATACACATGGTCATCGATAATGGGCCGCTGTGTGCTTTGCAGTGCTGTGAACAGGTCTGAATTGGGCCCTTTCTAATGTAAATAAAAATAATAATTAAAAAAAAATGTGATCAATCTCACCTATTTGGGACTGAGCAACCATTGTTGAGTTGCGATCACACAGTGGAGAAAATGGAAGGCCAAGTTCTGCTTCTTTGTCACCCTGGAAAATAAATGATGCATTATACAAGTAATTGTATAAAATTGTATACAGTCAAACCACCCAAAAACTCACTTCTGCCATTTATTTTATTGGTTATATTTAGAATCTAGGGTTAAATTTCTGTAAGAACAATTCTGATTGATTTTAAATCAATTTTAATTGCTCAATATCGATGTTGTGTTCTAAATCACACATTTACAGGTGCCTTTTTTACATTGTCTTTTAAAAATAAAGCAAAAATCATCTGATTAAATACATTATGTGTTTCAGGTTGTAAATCACACATTTTCTAATTTGATTACAATCTCGTGGCGTCACTAGGGTTGGTGTCACCCGGTGTAGTAACTCATGGTGTCACCACCCCACCCCCCCCCCCCCCCAAATTTCCAGAAGCTGGAGACAGGATGCTTGTGTGCGCCGAAAAATTGTTGGCATGGCCTATCAGAAGGGGCACGTGGCATGTACCGTGATTGTATTGTGTACCTGCAGATTGTGTCAGCGCACCTATTCCAATTTTCCAGTATTATAGCACTGCTGTATAGCTTAATTGATTGATCAGTCCAGCTTAGTTCTTCCCTGCATTTTTACAGGCTACTTAAATCATTAAACACTGTTTATCCGTAATGCCAATTACCAGGGGTTAAAGTGAGGCGGAACGGGGCGGAACTGTGTTCCGTCAGTTCCATATTGGAGGCGGAACGGTTCCGCCTCTGTCCGGTCACCTTGCCCCGCTGTGGCAGTGTCCCTGCCTGCAACTTTGCTATAAGAGTCTGCCGGGCAAAGCGATGTAAACCAGGCTGTCTTTCTTATCTATCCCCACCGGCGACTCTGCAGCATGGCGCGGCTATTTAAAATGACGCGCCAGGCTCACATCCCGGCAGCCAATCAGGCAGCTCGTGACTCTTGAGCCAATCAGAGCTGCTTGATTGGCTGCTGCGCCGTAAGCCAGGCCCGGCGCGTCATTTTAAATAGCCGCACCGTGCTGCAGTGCAGAGTCGCGGATGGGGATAGACAAGAAAGTCAGCACTTATGTGGCACCCCAGATGGGACAGTGTACGCTGGGTTGCTAGGCAACCGCAGCGCAAGTGAAAACCCCGCGTCCAGGACCTAAGAGGAGGAGGTACCTGAGAGGGTCGGAGGTCCCGGGAATGGAGGAAGCTGCTGCGCGTGTGAGGAGAGGAAGCTGCAGCGCATGTGAGGAGAGGGAGCGGCAGCGCGTGTGACCGGAGGGCTGATCAGACCGGAGAGAAGAGGAGCCAGGCTGACAGGAGATGGGAGAGAGATGCCGCATCGGCCTGACAGTGACCGGCTGAAGCCGCAGGAGTGACAGAGCCCGGCGCGAGAGGAGAGAAGAGGAGCCATAGCTACCCGGGGAGCAGCAGCGCGCCGTAGCGGGACCGGAGAGAGCCTCTGAGTGTGGCAACGCTGCAGTAGCAGCGCCCACACTAGTGTGCCCTCCGCCGCCGAAGAGCAGCAGCATCGTGCCGGGCAGGAGCCTGCAACTGTCTCCGGCTACCAGGTACTGTCCACCACTGTGCCCAGGCAACCCCGCTGCATCACCATCCGGGCAAACCCTGCCGTGCCCACCAATCCTGGGTATCCCACTCTGCCCAAAATACTTGGTAGCCAGTGAGTCCATTTGGCCTGTACTACAGCCCCCTGACGACCGGCGTGGGAGTAGTGTGGCTGTCCGTTCATTACCCCCTTGTTCCCTGTGTAAAGATTTCCCTAATCTGTTTAATGAGGCTCTTTCCCTTTTCCACCATTTGCAGTGGTTAACTGGTCAGGTGGCCCTGAATATGCAGATATAACAACAAGAAAGTGAGGTGTGAAGCTCCCACAGGCTTTTTAACACAGTTACAGGAGATAAAATAAGCAACAGATCACAGGTCTAATGGCATTTAGAATAATTGTGATTGCATTTCTTCCTGCTGCATAAAAAAGTTCCATCACTTTGCTTATATAGGGTTTACATCGCTCTGCCCGGCTGTCTCTTTTATAGCAAAGCTGCAGGCACAGACAGACACAGCAGCAATGGCGGGCTGGGCCAGGGGCAGGGTGCCATCTGCCCACCAGGCCACTACAATACTGCATAAGTAGGGCCACCGCAGCCTGTCACCTTCATGGTGTCTGCTGCACAGTGTGTGTCAGGCTCTGACAGGCAGCAAGCATGATAAAGGGGGCTGCTGCTGGCATGCTGTGTGCGCTATCTATGAGTACAGTAGCATGTTACCACTGGCACGGAGCAAGAAAACCCTAGCAATGAGCATGTAGGTAAGCAGCACTTACTGTATGTGGCATAATATGGAAGGGTCATTACCGTGTGTGGCATATTGTGGGGGAATATGTTGTGTGACATAATGTATAATGGGCATTACGGTGTGCATAATCCCCTGTCCCACCTACGGCGCGCACTTTCACATTATTTGGCTTGTTAGATTCTTTTGCACTTTGGGGCATAATTTGCATTAAGGGTGGCGTTATGTGGCCCGCATTATTGTTTCCATGTCTATGTGAGATAGGTCATACATTTTAAGCTCGCAGGGGGGCGCCGAATACCCTAGCACCCGCCCTGGTTGTGACATATGGGGGGGGGGGGGGGGGAGATGGCGGGGAAGAGAGTTCCACCACCTCACCAGGACCACTTTAAGCACTGCCAATTACACATTATGCCGCACACCGTGATGCCCATTACACCACTTACCGTGATGCCCATTACACAATAAGCCGCACACCGTGATGCCCATTACACCGCACATGATGATGCCGATTATGCCACACACCGTGATGCTCATTACACCGCACACCATGATGCCCATTATGCCACACACCGTGATGTCAATTACACAATACGCCGCACACCGTGATGCCCATTGCACCGCACATCATGATGCCCATTATGCCACACACCGTGATGCCAATTACACAATACGCAGCACACCGTGATGCCAATTACACAATACGCAGCACACCGTGATGCCAATTACACAATACGCCGCACACCGTGATGCCAATTACACCCCACACTGTGACGGCAATTACACAATACTCCCCACACCGTAATGCTGCCCATTACACCCCTTCACCATGATGCCCATTACACATATGCCCCCATAGTGCCAGACACAGATATGCCCACACAGTACCAGACATATACCCCACACTGTCATATATTCCCCTGGCCCACAGTGCCAAATATTCCAGCGCAGCATACATTATTATACCTACTGTTGCTCTCCAGGCCCCACACCCTGACTCACTGACCAGTACTAACTTACTTATCTGCTGCAGTGCAGACAAAGACAGACTCAGTCACTCACCAACAAAATAGATGTACCAGAGACCAGTCCAGGGTTTAGGGAGCAGTGCCAGTGTCCGACTTGTCATTCCACCACACAGAAGAAGCAGGCAAGCTGGTTAGGACTCCTCCAGTCCTAACTTACTCAGGTCACTGGGACAGGAGGTGGAGGAGGCTGGACGGAGTAGCAGAAGAACTCAACTTGAACTTGCTGCACAGTGCGCAACATAAAACGTCGCTGGCTGCAGATTCAATTACCCGCCAAGAAGATGATTCCCCCCCATTAATACTACTTTCAGACCGCAAATGCCGTATCGCACACGGGATTAGGACACGGGTCCCATCCCCAGAGCAACACGGCAATGCGGTCTGAAAGTTCCGACACCGACACGGCATATTGCCGAGTCGGTGACGTCAGAGTATTTGGATGGTCTTGCGCTTTATGGAAAAAAGCTGCTCCTATATTTTAGTTCTAGAAGTTATGGGGGAAAGGAGCGCTGGTATTAAATTGAGCTAAAATATTATAATGAGGAGGGAAAATATAGAGTTAAAAATAATGGGTGGGTATAGAAAAAAATGGATTAAGTAAATAATTTCGTGGTACCTGTAAGAAAAAAACTTTGTTAGTGCTAATGTTTACACTCTTTTAGTGAAAGAGATTTTGTTTGAGATATTTGTAAAAAGGTAATTGTCAGTCCGGCGGTGCTATCCCTATCTTACCCTACGGTGCCGATGATTTGCGTCCTGGCTGTATTCCGGTGTGTGTCGGCTTGCGGGCTTCTAAGCGCAAGAACGACTGAGATGTGTTTAACACACCAAAGCCGTTGTGCGCCGATGCTCCGTCCTCGCCGAGCGGGCCGGAAGTGGCCGGAAGTTGAAGTACGATCGCCGGTAGAGCTGAGGGCAGGAGAATGGTGATAGCTTGCCGGGTGATCTTGTCTCACCAACGCGTTTCGTGCGTCATGCGCACTTTTTCAAGGATATCTGATATCTCCACAGTGTGGGTATTTATAGGGACAAAACTTTATTTGTAAAACGGAAGTCTTCTTCCGGAAGTGCAGGGAAATTGGAGGGTCGGTGACGTCACATGGGGCGGTGCGGGGCGGCGGCGCATCATCGGGGGCTCGGGAGGAGGCAGTACTTGGAGCTGACAGTGCTGCCTCCTCCATACTGTGAACGGGACACGGGTCGCTCGACCCAGGCACCCGTTCACACTGCGCTTGACACGGGTCATAGCCGTGTTCAACCCTGGTCATTACCAGGGTTGAACACCCGTGTTGCTCGACCCGTGGTGGCCTTTTCAGACCGCACCGTGACCCGGGTTTAGGCCCCGCAAACACGGCAATAAGCCGTATTCGGAGTGCGGTCTGAAAGCGGTAGTGACAGCCTGCACAGTGCAGGCCCAAGCTATCCGGGTCCCTCCTCCATCCACGTGTGGCCAATCCCCAGAGCAGGAGGGGGAGACACCGTCAGTGATTGACAGTCCGCTCAGGCTGCCTGCGCACAAGCCGTGCGGCAGCCGTGTCCCTCCTCCGTCCCCTGGGGTGGCCAATCCCCACAGCAGGAGGGGGAGGCACCCGCTCTACAATGCCAGCCGCCCAGCCTCCCTGCACACTGCGCAGTGTGCATAGTACAGTATAGCATGCCAGTCAGCCCACCACCCCGCTCCCCTGTGCTGTGCGCTGCTCACACTCTTAGCCTGCTGGCTGTCAGTCATTATCACTGACAGCCAGGGAGACCAGGCGCCGTCCTCAAGTTAGAACAGTTTGCCATTGAGCGCCCCCTGGAGGAAGCTCCCGGGAGTTTTTTTACATTTATAAGTAAAAAACTAGCAGTGGCATGGGTGGGCAGCGGGGCATGGGGATTGGTGATCGGCGGGGTCTGGGCAGCGGCATGGAGCACATAGCGGAGCGGGAAGCAGCTACTGAATTTTTTTTTTATGATTTGAAAAGACTGGACGACCGGTTTTTGGCTGAGAGAATTTAAAATATTTGAGGGTTTTCTAAACTGTCCCACCGCCTGCCATCTGCCGCTACATGCTCTGCGCCGCTGCCCGGACCCCCTCGATCACCGTTGCCTGGACCCGACTGCCCAGACTCCACCTACCAATGCCCAGACCCTGCCAATCCCTGATGCCCAGACCCTGAACCCTGCTGTCAGGACCCTACAGACCGGACCTAAGACATCGTGGGTGCTAAAAAGCACCCGCCATGTGCCACTGATGGCCTCCAGACTCCGATCCAATGTGCATCGGGTCAGAGGTGGTGTCAAACATATCTGATTTGGGCCAATTTCTTGGCCCGATCTGTAGGGATCAGACTAAATCAGCCCAAATTGTGCCATTTACAAATGAGCCATGTTTAAGACTATCTGAATATTAGTTGTATAAATAAAACTTTAAAAACATCCATGAAGTGGTATAAGGCCGTTAGGTTGACACAGAAGAGGTCGACATGCATTGGGTAGACCACTGAAGGTCGACATGGCTAAGGATGACACATGAAATAGGTCGACATGGATGGAAGGTCGAAAACCAAAAGGACACACTTATTCTTTGTGCCATGTGCCGACAGGTGGTATTTCATGCTTTACTATCTACTAGGGCACGGAGAGAGAATAGAATAGTGTGCCAAGCGTAGCGTGCCATGCGTGGGGATGCGGTACAATGATATCGACATTCGGGACAAACAAATTTTAAATCCCCATGTTGACCTTTTGACTGTCGACCTAGCCATTGCTGACCTAATGTTTGTGTATTTTAGGTGTCGACTTAAGCAATGTCGACATATTTCATGTGTTGACCTACGTCATGTTGACATCCAGCGGTGGACTCAATGCATGTTGACCTAATGTTGGTGGACCCAATGACACATACACATGAAGTATCAGGGTTATTGACACAGTTACAGCGCACTACAATAGCAATGAAGAATTTTATTAGTGTAGATGTGTTTTACTTTTTTGGGGATCTAAATGGCACTGGTTAAAGGTGTGAGGCAGTTGGAGTGTTACAGGGCATGGTTTGGTATCAATGGGGCCTAAATATAATCTATATAACACTTTTCTTGATCAGTTTCAACATTAAATAAGCTGTTTACAGTATATGACTCAAACACAGAGGGTATTTATTTAATTTTGTTTATATTTTATTGTCATACAGTATTTAATTGAAATTAGCCCTGTGCTGTGTTGGTGTGCGCGTGTGTGTATATATTATGTATATATATATATATATATATACAGTGGTCGAAGTGGGGCGGTATGGGACGGTATGCCATACCGCCACTTTCATATGGGGGTTAAAAAAAAAAAAAGGAAGCCTGGCAGCCGCATATCTTTCCTGAGCGGCCCGGCCAATGACTGATCGGAGAAAGCAGGCGCCGGGGGTGGGGTGGATGTGCAGTTAGGTTACTGCCCGCCACTAGCTAGAAACAATTTCTCTGAATACCTGCTGCTCCCTCCCTCCTTCTTCAGCACAGCCGCGCAGCTCACCCGCAGTGACAGCGGAGTGAGCCAGGTCCCCAGCGTGGAGGTCAGCAGGGTGACCCAGATGACCTCCGTGCCGGGGACCCGGCTCACTCCGCTGTCACTGCGGCTGAGCTGCGCGGCTGTGCTGAAGAAGGAGGGAGGGAGCAGCAGGTATTCAGAGAAATTGTTTCTGCTGGCCGAAGGGTGACCCGGATGACCTCCGTGCCGGGGACCCGGTTCACTCTGCTGTCACTGTGGGTGAGCTGTGTGACTGTGCTGAAGAAGGAGGGAGCAGGTATTAAGTGAAATTGTTTCTTCTGGCCGAAGGCTTAGGGTGGGGGGCATAGGCGGAAACATCTCTGAAGCAGAGGAAGGAGAGCGGAGAGTGTGCGTCGGCGGGCTGATATGTCCTACACGCCGGGGGAGAGGTGAGCCGGCGGTGATGGAGACAGGGACCAGAGACACCCTCCCAGCCAGCGGCAGCCAAGTGACCGGAGGGGCAACTGAGTGCGGTGGTGCCTGCACTAGTTTGCCCTCTCTGGCGGACATCAGAGAACCGGAGTAGACCGCCCACGTATGTGCCCAGTTACTGAGGCAGCAGACGGCGAGGTGGGGAACGGCAGCATGACCCGGAGCGGGAGTTCGTGACGGGCAGGAGCCTGCAACTTGATGCAGCATCCAGGTATACCCCACCACGCAGTGCCCACTCGCCCACTCTCACCCCTGAACAGTGCCAGCAAGCCGCACACCTAGTAAGGCCACAGCAGTGCATTCCCCACACACCAAGACCCCAGCCTGGTGGTTATCAGTGTCAGCAGGACTCTGGTGAATCCCTCTTGTAGTTAGGGGCCCCATAACCCCCACCAGGAGTTCCAGGGAAGCGGGTAGTGTATCTGGACAAGAGGACACCCCATACGGGGAAGAGTAAAGCTGCCAGACACAAAGGCATTGCGGTGTGCGTCATATGTATAATGGAAATCACGTGTGTGGCATATGGATAATGGGCATCACGGTGTGTGACCTATGTATAATGGGCTCATTATACATATGCCACACACCGTGATGCCGATTATACATTTGCCACACACCGTGATGCCCAATATACATATGTCGCTCTCTTCTTGTCCCCGCTGTCACTCTCTCTGTGTTCCCGCTGTCACTCTCCCTGGGCCTTATTCTAGTTCACTCAGAGGCAAATTCCTTCTTAGCTGGACAAAGCCATGTGCACTGCAGGTGGGGCAGATGTAACATGTGCAGAGAGAATTACATTTGGGTGGGGTTTTTCTTCAAAGTGAGATCTATATTGCAGTGTAAAAATAAAGCAGTCAGTATTTTCCCTGCACAGAAACAAAATAACTCACCCAAAGCTAAATCTCTCTGCACATGTTAATTCTGCCCCCCTGCAGTGCACATGGTTTTGCTAAGCTAAGAAGGAATTTGCCTCAAAGAGTGAACTAGAATAAGGCCCCCTGTCCGTTTGTCCTTGCTGTCCTTGAATTTTGTCTCATACCACGTGGCACAATGTGTAAGGGGCACTAGTATTAGCTAGTATAAGGGGTCCTACTAGTGTGGTGTATAAGGGGTATGTGGTGTGGTACGCTACACTTAAAGACATGCCCCCTTTTCAGTGGCCACACCCCCTTTTTCCTATAGTATAACTAAATTTTTTATTTTTCCATACCCCCACTTTCAAATTTCCACTTCGAGCACTGTATATATATATATATATATATATATATATATATATATATATATATATATATATATATATGTCTAGTGTCCGTGTGTCACCAAAACACTGCCATCTGTTGGCAAAAAGTGAAACTATTAAAGCAGTGTTTTCCTCCTATATCCCTATAGATTGTAAACTTGCAGCAAGGCCCTCTAACCTCCAAGTCTGTCTGTTGTTACCCAGTTTGTTTTATCACTATCTACTATTGTAACGCGCAACGGAATCTGCTGCGCTATATAAGACACTGTAAATAAATAAATAAAGAGGGCTTACTAGTGTATACTGTAAATACAACTACGACTGTTTGCGCTAGGCTGCAGGGGGGCTGCTTAGCATGTTGTGCCCTAATGGGGCTGATCCAGCAGTTGACACAGCTGTGCCTGTTGGCGGTCCCCTGTCTGTAGCATTGAGCTAAAATTCACATAATGCCACACAGATAAAGCCATAAACAGGGACATTGCACTCTGAAGGTACGGGCCAAAAAGTTACACCATAATACCCATTACGCCACACACCATAATGTCCATTATGTATTATGCCAAACACTGTAATGCCTATTACAAATTATTCTACATAAGTGCTGCTTACCTACATGCTCATCGCCAGGGGTTCCATGCTCATTGCCATGTGTGATTACATGTTCGTTGCCATGTGCAATTACATGTTCGTTGCCAAGGGGGGTTAAATGCTTGTTGCCCAGGGGTAGCCTGGAAATATCCCCAACTGCAGTAGTGGGAGCTACCTGGGGACAGCCCGCCATAACAGACCAAGCTGTCCAGCTGCCCCAGTCAGTCCCCTAACAGTCTCTACACGCCTAACATGAATTTTCGCATCCACTGCGGCCCTGGGACAGAAATTCACCAGCAGAGAGTAGGGACACGCAGCTCCCGGTCGTCGCTTACACAACTAACATGAGCCTGCTGCGGAAGGCTCCCGGACACTGCTTGCACACACTGACATGCGCTGGTGCTGCTGCGGAAAGCTGGAGGAGGCCTTCCACAGCCACACCAGCTCATGTCAGTGTGTGGAAACAGTGTCCGGGAGCCTTCCGCAGCAGGCTCATTGTTATGAGTGTCACTGACAGACAAACACTGGGGACAAATGGGGAACAAACAGACACACAGATATAGTGAACTAGCAAGATGTAATGTGCTTTCACTGGGAGCAACAATGCTCAGGATAGAGTTAATAACAAAACCATGAACTTCCAGCCAGGAAGAATTCCCTCTGCGTTCAAGTGTAAAAGGGAGATGAAACTGACACTTGAACCACAGGCAGGCTGGAAGTAAATCACGGGATGGAGTCTGGATTGCATACCTCCCAACTTCTTGGCTGCTGGAATAGGGACACTCGCGCGCCGAAGCCGCGCGACCGGAAAGGGGGCGGGGCCTATGCAAATGAGGGTGCGGCTTATGCAAATTAGCCGTGACCCCATTTTCGGCCGCGAATAGACGCTGTGCGCATGCGCACAGCGTCTATTCAATCAGCTTGGGGGGCTCCCAACTGCCACCCCCCGCAGCGGGACAATGCCGGCCGCGGGTGGGACAGGACCCGAAAATCGGGACTGTCCCGCTGAAATCGTGACACTTGGGAGGTATGGGATTGGAAGCACTTACTCTGCAGGAGGGAACAGCAGAGCCCAGTGCCCAAGATCAATCCAGACACCTGCTCTCAGATGGTATTAGAGCTAAACCTCTGTATGTTGAATCTGAGCTGAAACACTGGCTCTGAAGCTGAAGACAGCAGAGAGCAGTGTCCAGAACCAGACCAGAAAGCAATACACAGAAGTGACAGAGTTCAGTCTCTGGAGGAAGATGACAATCCTTTCCAAATCCTGCTCCACTCTCCTGTACTGGCCAGATGGAAAAACCAGCACAGAAAAGAGAAGCTAGGAATAAACAGAGACTGAACTTACAATATTGCTACTAGGTTTTGCAATCCAGTGGGGGAAACCCGTCACTGACTCAATCACCTATATTGTAGCAATGGCAATACAATTCTAACACAGGCTAACAGGTACAATACACAGCATACAAATTCAGCAGCAACCCCCTGCTCTATTAATGAGCCTTATAAAGGGAGTGCTGCTGCAGACATCAGTGAGTGTGCCCCGCCCAGTTGCCATGGTGATCCAGGCCGGCATCCTCTCCTTTGCTAGAGCCACGCCCCCCCCCCCCCTGTGTCATGCTGCCTTTGGGTTGCTCTGACAACCTGGCCTGTAACACTCATGTGTGTAAGTGACAGCCGTGAGCTGCATGTCCCTATGGGTTTAAAAAGCAATAAAAAATTAAAGTCGGAAATGACAGGGGAGGGGGGATATTAATATTAATTACACAAGTTCTGTGGCTGGTTGAATTCAAGACTTGATATATTGCTCGATGTCCCGTTTGCAGGGCTATTTTTCAGCACGCTCCAGCAGGAACTGAGGCCCTTATTCTAGTTCACTCTTTCTGACAAAATATTTCTTAGATGGACAAAACCATGTGCACTGCAGGTGAGGCAGGTGTTACTTGTGCAGAGATAATTAGATTTGGGTGGGGTTTTACACCTGCCTCACCTGCAGTGCACATGGTTTTGTCCATCTAAGAAATATTTTGTCAGAAAGAGTGAACTAGAATAAGGGCCTCAGTTCCTGCTGGAGCCTGCTGAAAAATAGCCCTGCCCGTTTGCATCAGCGACCAGAGATAGTCGCTGATGAAAAAGAAACTGCAGGGGGAGCCCGGCAGTGGTAATCAGCTGGTCGCTGGATCAAGCTCATGCGACCAGCGATCACTACGGGCAGAAAACGGGAGAGCGCACTCAGCGATTTATCGCCGGTGCACACTCCCATCGCAGGCAATATCGATCATATTTCCAGTGATATTTGCTATAATCGCCCCCATGTGTTCACACCATAAGCCCCATACTAGTCTAAGGATATAAACATGACCACTGAACTTTAATAAATCCCAAATCCATGCCTCCATGAAGTGGTGATGCACATTGCAAAGCGGGAACCTTTGTTCATCTCAGCTGCTTTACCCTTTGCACCTCAAATAGACCAATGCCAGATAATTAGCACCTAATCCCCCCTCCCATCTCTGCATGACTAGTTAAGGCCCATACACATTACAAAATTATTTTTCCAATTTGGCTGGTTGGAATGAAAATCTTGAAATTTTTGGAAGCAAATGACAATTGCTCCTAAACATGGAAAACAGACACAAATTGGTCGTACAGACAAATTGGTCATACACACTAGAAGATATGAAAGACAAAAGATATTGGTGAACAATTTCCCTTGCACTGATCATGAAAGATATTGTGCATCCACACTGAACGATGGGTGCAAGAGCATACATCCCACATGACCCTCTCCAGGAGGGACACATTGCTCTGCTCTTGCACTTTCCTCATAATGTATGATTGCCATCACATGTGTTGAAGCACCTTTCTTATCAATTAACCTGCTCAACACAGATGGCGGTAATCATACATTAAGAAGAAAGTCCCAGAGCAGAGCACTGTGTCCCTCCTGGAGACAGGGCCGATGCAGGGCTGGGGAGCCTTCCCCCCACTCACCTCTGCGCGGCAGCGGGGATCTTCAGCTTGTAGCGCTATATGCCGCGCCGAGCGGGAAGCGCAGCTGAATTTGAAAAGACTGCCTGGACACTGATTGGCTGTATTCTCTCAAACAATGAAATTCAGCTGCGCTTCCCACCCGGCGGCAAATAGCGCTACAGGGCAGGCTCCCAGACACTGCAGCTGAGTGGGGACAGTGGAGTGGACACTGCGGGGAAGTTGTCCGGTGTTGCTGCTCTCTAGCATCAGGATGGTAGTGGACACCCTGCTGCGGGAGGGTGAGGACTGTGACCCGCTGTTCACACACGCACAGTACATCCGGGACCGGGATGTCTGGAGCAGGGGCTGCACACTGTTAGGCGCACCTTCTGTGGGATGCTCCGCAGGACCCTGGCTCTGCCTGTCACTCAGGGGGCTCTCCACAGGCTACACTGACCTCCGCTGAAGACCCAGAGAGATGCCGGTCTTGCACATACACCAGACCAGGTTCCGCTCTATGGGGTAACAGGGATGGGGGCAGGGTAGGCTCACTCACCTGCTCCCAGCTTCTTCCAATTCTTCCTGCTCTCCTCCATGAGAGCTTTGCTGCTGCTTCTGCTCACTACCGCCCCCAGTGGCCGGCGCCCTAGGCAAATGCCTAAAGCTGCCTGGAGAGGGTCATGTTGGGAGTTATGCATGAGCAATATTGGTAGATTGATCTGCATGACCAGAAGATGTCAATATCTTTAACAATAAGTCTGGGGGTGCATTGTTAAATATATTAGGCATACACACTAGAAGATATTGCCATCAATATCTTTCAGAAGCCCCTTTCTGAACGAGATTGATGCCAATATCTTCTAGTGTGTATGGGCCTTTATGCAGATGATTGCTTTTGTTCCCAGAAACTTCCAGATTTTCATTCCAATCAGCCAGATTGGATAATCTTCTAGTGTGCATGGGTCTTAAAGCTTTCAGAGCTCAGCATCAGATGGCCAGGAGTGCACCCCACCCCTCGCTATGGCTGGGGGCCTGCTATATGTGTCCCATACCCTTCAACATGACCCTCTCCATTAGGTACAAAAGGCTCTGTTCCTGGACCGATTAGGTGCCGATTTCTGTTTTTGCTGGTGGGTGCTCAAGCCAAAAATATAGAGGAGTGGCTTCATGGGGAAGGGGTGTGGCCACAAAATAATACCAATATATTATTATGGAGCACAGTTGTCTCCAATATTCAAATTACGGCAACAGAGTTCCACATACATAAATGCCCCCACAGTGCAGGTACATAAATGCCCCCACAGTGCAGATACTCTGCGGACAGAATACACTCTTCCCGGCATACTGTTTCCCAGGTGCCGGGTCCGGCGATGTGGGTGCTGCAGCGCAAATTAGCAAGTTAATATGGCGGCCCAGCAGCGGGACTTTGGCCCGTGGATGCTCATCAATTTCCGTGGGTGCTCGGGCCCTTGAGCACCCACAGAATCGGCACCTATGCCTGGACTTCCCTCTTAATTTATGATTGCTGTCACCTGTGTTACGTATAAGTAAGAGGGAAGTCCTGGAACAAAGCATTTTGTACCTAATGGAATGGGCCATGTTGGAAGGTATGGTGTCCACACTTGTCAGCCCGAGCCCAGTGTCTGGAGAGTCCTGGTTATGGGGCATTGTGTCCCAGGTCAGTTTCTGCGGGGAACATGACATTCCCATTACATACTCACAGACTCTTTTTTGCATTTCATATTGACTATGACCCAGATTTGCAAGTGCCTTGCTCATATTACTGCAATTTATTACACAACATTGTGTACTATCTCAAATGCAGTTTGCACATGCGCAGTAAGGGTTATAGAGGGTATTTACAGAAACAAAACATTGGCCAACTGCAGGCCAAATTTGCATTGCATAGGCCCATTATCATTCTAGTTATATTGTGTTCTATCTTGCACTAGCAATATTTCATGAATGTTACACAGCTGAATGCGGTGCACTTTTTCGGAGTGTCGACATTGGGCATCACGGATGGTGTAATGGTTGGCATTACTGCCTCACAGCACTGAGGTCATGAGTTCAATTCCCACCATGGCCCTAACTGTGCGGAGTTTGTATATTCTCCCCGTGCTTGTGTGGGTTTCCGCTGTGTACTCCGGGTTTCCTCCCACAATCCAAAACTATACTGGTAGGCTAATTGTCTCCCAACAAATGAACCCTAGAATGTCTGTGTGTGCGTGTACATGTGGTAGGGAATATAGATTGTAAGCTCCACTGGGGCAGGAACTGAGGTGAATGTTCAACTATACTCTGTAAAGCGCTGCGGAATATGTGTGCGCTATATAAGAAACTGGTAATAAAGACACTGGAAAAACCTATGTTGACCTTTCCAATCTAAGGCCAGTCGACCTTCAGTGGTCGACCCAATGTATGTCGACCTTACTAGTGTAGACCCAACGACCATATACCCCCATCAGTATATGTGGCAATACATGTTTTTTTTCTGTCAATAATTGCAGAGAAATGTACATTTAATGTACATTATTGTAAAGCACTGAGGGGTGATTCAGGTTGGTTTGCAAAAGCAAACTCCTTCACTGAACAAAACCATGTGCACTGCAGGTGGGGCAAGTGGAACATGTGCAAAGAGAGTTAGATTTGTGTGGGGAGTGTTCAAATTGAAATCTACATTGCAGTGTAAGAATAAAGCAGCCAGTATTTACCCTGCACAGAAACAATATAAATCACCCAAATGTAACTCTCTCTGAACATGTTACATCAGCCCCACCTAAGCACACATGGTTTCTTTCCATTAAAGACGGAGTCTGCTTTTGCAAACCAACCTGAATCCCCCCCCTTATGCGCCTATTTGCTAAATGTAGTCTGGCTGTGGAGGTGAAAAAACTATATAATAAAATGCCCTTAGAATAAACAAAACTAACGACACAAATCTGCAATTAAAAGCAATATATTCATTTCATGTATTTAATTTCAATGTTCAAGATTCAAACTTTATATTCTGTTGATTTCGACCTTGTAGGTAATCTGTTTGAGGTGTTGTTGTATTTTAAATTATATAGTTCATCTTCTGCAATGATTGACTGTCTTACATATCACTATTCACTATATAATGTCAGCATGCACTGCCTTTGCTAATGCAGCGTACCCTTCTTAGAAAACACCCAAGGGATGAAGTAAAATATGTACATGTCAAATGAATGTTCAGACAGCAACTAAGCATAAATCCTCCAGATAAGTTTCTTTTTCTGCAGCAAGTGCAAAATAATAGACTTATTGCAGAACTCTGTGTTCTTTCAGCTTATACCTATCAGTAAAGGTGAAGAATTCCATCTACGGTCTCCAACATAAAGTTGAGATAATTAAGACGGTGCAGTTTCAAAGCAGATACGTACTAGTATAGACAGGAACTGACCTGCAATTATAACTCAAAGATCTAGCAACGATGAATTCACATGACAAGTGTGCAATAATGAATTCAGGGGATGCAGGGACCTAGGGTTACCACCTGTCTGGCATTACTCCAGACAGTCCGATAATTAAGCCGGGTGTCCAGATGGGCATTCTCAGACTATACAATGTCCGGGAACCGTGCTTCCACTAGGGTGAGGTGAGGAGATGCACCGGGACTGGAGTCGGGACACAGGAGATAGCCGCTGTGCGGACCTGGCTGCGCGTTGGCTATTTCAAATCTCGCGGTTCAGCAGCCAATCAGGAATGGTGGCTCCTGATTGGCAGCCTTACCATGAGCTGGCACGAGATTTAGTGGTTGCCAGGCTGTATTCCTGCCGCCTGCTTAAACTCCCCCTTGGCAATGAGCATTAATTACAGTATATTCCCCCTTGGCAGCGAGCATTAATTATATTCCCCCCTTGGCAATGAGCATTAATTAAATTCACCCTTGGCAACGAGCATTATTTAAATTCCCCTTTGCCAATGAGCATTATTTAAACTCCCCTTGGTAATGAGCATTTGCTCTCTCCCATGGCAATAGGCATTAGCACTCCCCATTGGCAACAAGCATTTGCACTCCGTCATGGCAACAAGCATGAAGGTCCTGTCTTCAAGCATGAAGGCCCTGGCATGGAGCCTAAGAGTGGAAAAAAGGGAGCAGTGTAGTCCCTGATGAGGAATAATCCTCACCTGGGCACACAGAACCCCGCGCTCCGTAGATATCAAAAATAATTAATTAAATATACCAGAGTGTATTCAGAGATAATACTTAATCTTCTAATCAACTGCTGCATACATCCAGTGAGTTAGCCAAGACTCACAGAAGAGGAAAAAACTAGACAATGTACAATTGGATGTTATTGCGCTGTTGAAAGAGTAAATGCTGATTTTTGTCCACGAAAAAGAAATGAGTTCGGACACACTGCTACAAATGTAACAATTTTATATTGGATTAAAAGCACACAGAAATTTTCAGTACACACAATTAATAAAAGAAAAAGCATTATTTGCTATAAAAATGACAGCCAATATTAGGATTCGAATATCAAGATAATTATTCCCTATAAATGAGGGTATATAAATGATGTGGGTCTCCTGTTGTTACTTTTATGCCGGTCTAAATTGCTTTAGTTAGCCGCAAATATATCTGTGCAAATCAGTAGGATTTTAATGTCAGTCCAGACATTGAATTTATGTGGAGTGCAGACAGTCCATCCTTATTAGCATGTAGGCAGAACACGCAGATCTTCAGTAATTTAGAGATGGAGCTGATAGCACAATTTGTGTCGTGGATCGTGTGTCTACAGTTCAGTGTCGATTGCAGATAATGTGCTCACCTACTGAGAGTTGAACTCCGGTCCTGGGTGGGCGGGATAAGTTGTTGAGTTCACCGGCTGTATGTTAGCTCGAAAAGCCGGTGGGTACCTTAATTGGTGCGCTCCTTTCTGTGAGCCGCCGCACTCGTATCCCGGGAACCGGGCAGTGGGTCACTTGTGTGATGCTTGTATCTGGTGCTGCGGGGCACATCCAGGTAGACGCTCTGTGTTTTGGCGTGGTATGGCAGAGGTTGGTCCGACAAGCAAGAGAATCAACAGGAGACAGGATTTGCGTCAACGCGTTTCGTAACCCTTTGTATACGGGGAACTTTTTCAAGACAGTGGACAAAAATCAGCATTTACTCTTTCAACAGCGCAATAACATCCAATTGTACATGGAGCCTAAGAGCCCTGGCTTCGAGCAAGAAACCACTATCAATTAAGATATAATTAAGTGGCACTTATATGGCATAATATGTAATAGGCATTACAGTGTGTGGTATATGTAATGGGCATTACAGTGTGTGGGCATTGCAGTGTGTGGCATAATGTGTAATGGGCATAGTGGTGTGTGACTTAATGTGTAAGTAGTGTTCATTCTAGCACCCGCTATCTTTGAAAACCCATGTAGTTCCTCTTCCCTACCTGGGGTGTCGCTGTCTGCTGTAGTGCTTCTAGCACAGTGTGGTCTGTAAATCAGCACTGATATGCAAACCAGACCTGTGCTAGAAACACCACAGCAGACAGCGACACCCCAGGCAGGGAACAGGAACTGCATGGGTTTTCAAAGATAGCGGGTGCTAGAATGAACACTACGTAAGTGTCATTACGGTGTGCATAATCAAGAATAGAACTGAAGCAAAGGAAATAAAAAACCATGATAAAATGGGTCAAGGGGTGGGGCTGGTGGGCGGGTCAATGGGTGGGCTGTGGATTTGTCAAGGGGTGGGCCACTGTCCGGGAATCTCTCAACACAAAGGTGCTATCCCTAAAGGGGCCACAGGATAGTCACCCCAACAGTACAGATTCATGCATGATGTAATACCATTAGGTACCCAGTAACACAGTTTACTAGTATATAAAATGATGTCCCTATTGAGGCAAATGTAACAAGGTGAAGTTGTCAGGATACAACAAGTAATAGGTAAAAGTAGTGGCCAAATCCAAAGTGGGTATATGTGGAACAGGGGTCACAAGCAAAATGTCAGCCCAGGCAGCAGACAAAGCCACAGTGTAGGGTCATAAGCAATAGGTCGGGTCAGGTATAATAAAAACGAAAGTTTAGGTAACATTGAAGAGGCCAGTCCAAGCAGCTGACAGGGAATGGATGAGGTCACAAGCTGAGATCAGAAAACAAAAATTTCACCATTGCCACTGTCACTCCTACGATCTCCAATCTCTCAGCCAGGATTGTGCTTATTGTATGCTGCTGGGAGCCAAGTGCAGGGAGCATCTAGTTTCATCCTGCCAAACAACTAGCTTAAAAATCCTTAAACATGTTCTTGCTTAAATTTATCTCAATGTTTTATTGTACAAATATACTGCACTGCAGGTCTGAAACCACTCTAAAGCATATCTGAGCATCAATAACAGAGGTTGATAGAGATACTGTAGGTGGTTTCCTCTAACATTACTTGTGCATGATATTTATTTTTATCATATAAAAAATATGTTGTCAAAGCTTTCATTTCACATCTATTATAATCTAGCCACCAACCAGCTCTGGATCTACACAACCCACAATGCAATGGTATACTTAAGATGCGGATGACTCCGTATGTTTGGTTCCTGAGCATTCCCAGGGGGAGATGTACAGTACTAAGCCTTATAAAGTGATAAAATGGTGATTGATATAGGCAGGGTCGTTTCTAGAGGCGGACAAGCCGTGCAGCAGCTTGGGGCGCCGCACGGCTTGTCTGCCTCTGTTTGACAGCTGGGGCACCCTGCAGCTCCCCCAACGCCGCGGCCGCTGCAGCCTCCTCCCCGGCGTCCACACACAACAAGCAGAGGGAGGGGAGGGGAACGCATCGCGCGTCTCTCCTTCCCCCTCGCTCAGTGTGTCACTGGGCTGTCAGCCTATCAGAGCTCGCGGGCTGGCAGCCAATAAGGAGCCAGCCCGCGGGGTATGAATGGCTGATGGGCGACGGCTCAGGACAGACAGGTACACACTACACAGTGAAGGGGAAGGAAAGAAGCGGGATGCGCTCCGCTCCCCCCCCCCAAGGAAGCAGCGCTGCAGCAGCACTCCCCAAGAAAGCAGCAGAGGCAGAGGCGATGGCACAGGGGGAGACACAGACACAGTGAGTTTGGCACTGTGGGGGCATAGATCTATGGCACTGTGGGGGCATATTTGGCACTGTGGGGGCATACATCTGTGGCACTGTGGGGGCATATTTGGCACTTTGGGGGCATATATCTGTGGCACTGTGGGGGCATAAGTGTGGCACTGTGGGGGCATATGTTTGGCACTATGGGGGCATAAGTGTGGCACTGTGGGGGCATATATGGCACTGTGGGGGCATATGTGGCGCTGTGGGGGCATATGTGGCGCTGTGGGGGCATATCTGGCACTGTGGGGGCATATATCTGTGGCACTGTGGGGGCATATGTGTGGCACTGTGGGGGTATATATTTGTGGCGCTGTGGGGGCATATCTGGCACTGTGGGGGCATATTTGGCACTGGTGGCATATGTGTGGCACTGTGGGGGCATAGCTGTCACTGTGGGGGCATATATGTGTGGCGCTGTGGGGGCATATCTGGCACTGTGGGGGCATATTAGTAAACGGCATCAGTTGTGCGTCAGCGGCGCGTGGGGCATAATTTGTAATGGCCATTACGGTGTGGGGTCTAATGGGCATCACAGTGTGCGACATAATGTGTAATTGTCATCACGGTGTGTGCGACATAATGTGTAAATGTCATCACGGTGTGTGACATAATGTGTAATTGTCATCACGGTGTGCGGCGTAATGTGTAATTGTCATCATGGATAAATAGTGTATAATGATTTAAGTAGCCTGTCATTGTTTGGCCTTGATCTGTGAGGTGTACTAAGTCCCTGTGTGGCCTTCAGCCGGCCAACTTAAGTGCAGGAGGACAATGACAATTCCTGCGGTAACCAATGTCTGGTCATGCAGGATGCAAATGTGTGATGTAAGGTAATTGTTTTCCTGCTAGACCACGCCCTTATATTAAGCCACACCCTTTTTAAAATTAAGCCACACCCCCTATTTCGCGCAAATTTCCGCAGTACCATGTTATGTATTTGGTTGGGGGGGGGGGGGGCGCATTTTTTTCCTTCGCCCTGGGAGCTAAATTGTCTAGAAACGGCCCTGGATATAGGACCAGCCAATCAGCTTCTAACTCATTTTCAAACCCATCGTGAAAGATGGTAGTTAGGAAATGATTGGTTGGTGGTTTATCACTCTCAATTTTGTCACTTTTCAAGGCTTAGTTCATCTGGCCCCCAGTGTGAAAAAACACTTCACAGATTGGTCTATACAGTATTTAGCTTTCACAGGGAGGTTGCATTTCCTCTGAGCCTGATGAAGGGTTTGCACCGTATAATGAGGGTAATTTAGGCCTGATCTTTGGGCTGCTACTTTTCAGAGCCCAGCAGTCAGTTAGCTGCCTCCCACCAGAGTGAAATCCCACACCTGTACATGGCTGTAAATGACATCACATGAGAATATGGGGGAATCCATTGGCAATAACTTACCATCGAATGGATCCGCCCCCCCCCCCCCCCCCCATGTGCAGTGGCCGAGTACTTGGTGCTGACTAAGCGCTGTGATGAAACTGGGGACATCGTGGCCGGAGCTGACGTCAGCGGTCCTCCCTTCCAAGGGCCAGGATCTGCCTGAGTGTTGCCATGGCACTCCAAGAAAATGCCATGGAGCCTCCCCCAAATACCCGTGACTCAGCTTGTTTGTGGCCAGCAATGAAAAGCCATTGCTGGCTTTTATCGTTGGATGTCCTCGCTCATGTGCACTATGATCCCTGTGTATAACATGTAAAAAATGGCATATTAAGTGCCAAATTGTATGTGAGCCCTCCCGGGGAGCTGCCTGGGGACTGTGTAATGGTTAGCATTACTGCCTCATAGCGCTGAGGTCATAGGTTTGATTCCTTACTGTGCAGGGTTTGTGTTTTCTCCCCGTGCATGTGTGGGTTTCCTCAGGGTGCTCCGATTTCCTTCTACAATCCAAAAATTGTCTCCCAACATAATTTGCCCTAGAATGTCTGTGTGTGTACATGTGATAGGGAATATAAATTGTAAGCGCCACTAGGGCAGGGACTGATGTTCAAATATTCTCTATACAGCACCGTGGAATATGTGTGCGCTATATAAATAACTGTTCATAAATAAATACTCTTATTTATTCTCTATACAGCACCGTGGAATATGTGTGCGCTATATAAATAACTGTTCATAAATAAAAACTCTTATTTATTCTCTATACAGCACCGTGGAATATGTGTGCGCTATATAAATAACTGTTCATATTTAAACTATCTTCTACTCCATACTTCCTTTAACGACATCCAATCCCACAGTTTTCTGCCACCTTCACACTTTTTTCATTGTTGTCTGCTGATGCAGTTATGTTTATATACCCTGTTCTTGTCTTATGTTGTCTTGTACTATAATACCCCTTTCACACCAGCCTAAATTCCCGGGTTGGGCCCGGAAAACAACCTGCGCTGGTGTGTAAGGTTCCTCGGCCAAAATCCCAGGAAAAAGTCCCGGGATTTCAACACTGCTATGGAACAGGGTTGTTACCAAGTTAGGCCCAGGGTCCTGGCCGGTGTGATAGGGGTAGGGGTACTCACCTGGGTTACTGGTCTTCGGTGTCATCCACGCCCGCCGCCTGTGTGGATCCCCAGGCATGTACCAAGGACCAGCAACCCGGGGTAAGTACTCTCCGCCGCCAACCATCCCCTGCCCGCCTCTGCCGCCTTAATGCCGCCTGCCCGCCACCTGCCTCCTCCAGCCCGCCTCCTCGCCTCCATCCCACACCAGAAAATGCAGGGAGTTTTCTGGTGTGAAAGGGGGTCCCTGCATTTTCTGTTGTGAAGGGGGTTTTAGTCACTGTTTTCTTGATTTGCTTATTTGTATATGTACTCTGTAATTGGGTGCTGTGGATACTTGTGATACCATATCAATAATAATAATAATAATAATAATAATAATAATAATAATAATAAAATTAGTTAAGTGTAATAATGATAATGATGATAATAATAATAATAATACATATGTTGAGTATCCCTTATCCAAAATGCTTGGGATCAGAAGAATTTTGGATAATGGATTATTCCGTATTTTGGAATATTTTAATATTTGAATGAGGTATTTTGAGGTGTTTTGCATTTATGTTATATAAACACGTCAAACACATGAAATGCACACAAATATATTTTTTTGTGCATGAAGCACCGTTTTAAAACATGAAACAAAGTTTGTGTGCACTCTCAGGCACTGAATTTGAATTCTGAACAATTATGTCCCTGCACATATTTAGTGCCACTTACATGTTATTTCCCTAGTAGTGCCAGTTACAGATGTCCCCATAGGTTTTTAGCAAAAAATTAAAAATAAAAATAAATTTTGGACACTATGGTTTTTGGAATAATTTGGATAACAGATATTTGGATGAGGGATACTCAGGGCTATTTTTCAGTAGGCTCCAGCAGGAACTGAGGCCCTTATTCTAGTTCACTCTTTCTGACAAAATATTTCTTAGATGGACAAAACCATGTGCACTGCAGGTGAGGCAGGTGTTACTTGTGCAGAGATAATTAGATTTGGGTGGGGTTTTACACCTGCCTCTCCTGCAGTGCACATGGTTTTGTCCATCTAAGAAATATTTTGTCAGAAAGAGTGAACTAGAATAAGGGCCTCAGTTCCTGCTGGAGCCTGCTGAAAAATAGCCCCGGGGATACTCAACCTGTAATAATAATAATAATAATAATAATAATAATAATAACAACAACCATAAAGACTGATGATACTATGTTCATTTTCATCAGTGTTTCTAGGGTTGGACAAACACAGTTTTATTGTTTTTTTTTACCCAAAACATTTTTTTATACATTATTAAATAAATATTATTATTATTATTATTATTATTAATAATAACAATGCTAATAATAATACTAATAACAATGCTAATAATAATAATAATAATAATAATAATAATAATAATAATAATAACTACCAATTCGTACAATAGCTGTTAGAAAGAGATAAATTCAATAATTCATCTTTAAAATGTACAATTTACTGAGTGTGGGAAGATCTTTATTGGAGCTGGTGGATTAAAGTGTTCTTTGGTAATCTAAGGGTGAAATGATGACAGAATCCCCATATGGAATCTATTAACCTACTGTATTCATCTATACACATCAAACACATGGAATACACACAAATATATATTTTATTTGTGCATGACGCAAAGTTGTAAAACATGAAACAAAGTTTGTGTACTATATCAGACACTGAATTTGAATGCCAACCAATAATTTTCTTGCACATATTTAGTGCTAGTTACATATCATGTCCCCAGTAGTGCCAGTTACAGATGTACCCAGTAGGTTTTTTCTATAAAAAAAAAAAAAGTACATTTTGGAGACTGTGGTTTTCGGAATAATTTGTTTAACGGATATTTGGATATGGGATATTCAACCTGTACTGTATTATGCCATCGTAAACAATAGTCACCAAAAAGAACTGAATACAGGCCCTTATTCAGATCTGATCGCAGTACAAATTTGTTCTCAAATTGGACAAAACCATGTGCACTTCAGGTGGGTCAGCTATAACAGGTGCAGAGATAGTTAGATTTTTGTGAGTTATTTTGTTTCTGTGCAGGGTAAATACTGGCTGCATTATTTTTACACTGCAATTTAAATTTCAGTTTCAACACACCCCACTCAAATTTAACTCTATCTGCACGTTAAATCTACCCACCCGCAGTGCACATGGTTTTGCCCATTTTGAGAACAAATTTGTACTGCGATAAGATCTAAATAAGGGCCATAGGGTGACATTTAATAGGATGCAAATTTTAGTCACTTTGCAAAATCGCACCTTATCGCACTTTTCAAAATCGATATCGACATTTTTTTTCTGGAATACGCATATTTAATGGAATGCGAAATCTGGGCAAAAAGGTGCGATAAAGTGCGATAATGTGCGATTTTTAGTCATGAAAATTTATGATTTTTTAGTCATGAAAATGTGCGATTTTAGTCATGAAAATGTGCGAATTTGAGGAAATGTGCAATTTTGTGTTAAAAAAAGTGAAAAAATGGCGTGAGGTTCCCCCTCCTGAGCATAATCAGCCCCAAGTTCATTGACCCGGACCTGGTTCCAAAAATACGGGGGACAAAAAGCGTAGGGGTCCCCCTATATCTGAAACCAGCCCGGACTCTTGGACTGGCCTTGGTTTCAAAAATACGGGGGACAAAAAATCTGGGGGTCCCCCGTATTTTGAAACCAGCACTGGGCTCCAACATCCCACGGTGTCATGCCACAGCCAGGGGACACTTTTTACATAAGGTTCCCCGGCCGAACCATGAGCACCGTGGCTGGTTAGCCTTGGGTGGGGCTTCACCTGTCAAGGGCTGAAGCCTGGGGCTGTCACCGGCATCCCTGGCCATTGGACGCTGGCCTGATAGTGTTAAATCATTCATACATAACATTGCTTTACACAGGTGAACTACAAGTGCCAGCAGGCCTCCCCTGAATGCTGTGACTTGACGAACCACAAGTCCCAGCATGTGGGGCATTAATGGGCCCACTTGTAGTCCACCTGTAAAAAGAATGGTCCACCGTACCGAACCAGGGTCCAGCACTGCCCTCCCTCCTTCAGAGCCTGCTCACCCCGCACTGACAGCGGGGTGAGCCGGCTTCTACCGGCGCTGCTAACAGCTTCTATAGTGCTGTCCCAGTGCTACAGAGGCTATTAGCGTGGTTGTCTACATGCACCTCCATGGATTGGCTCTCCGTGATTGGCTGAAAGCGTCTCCATGGAGACGCATCAAGCCAACCATGCTAACCGCCTCTATAGTGCTGGGACAGCGCTAGACTAGAGAGTCAAGAAGTCAAGAATAACATAATGCTGACTGAACAGTAACGTACTGTACATCCAACTGGGATATAACTATTTGTGTAAAGGACAATGTAAAGGTAAAGAACAAAATAGGACAACTGTCTCTTAAGTTTTCTTTCCCATTGAAATCATGTTGCGAATTTAACATGGCCTTCTATGGTGTGAAGCGGCAACTCAGGCTGACAGCAAGTGTCTTTAATGGGGTAATCTTGCGGTCAGCCTGAGTTGCCAGGAGACACTTTATTACTTTCCAAATAAGGACACAAGTTATATACATGCAAGATGCATTAGGTGTTAAGGTGTAAAATGAACCTTCATCCAATTGTAAGTTGAGCCAGTTTGTCAAAAGGCACTACTTTGTGCAGTAAATAATTAAGCTTGAGTGGACCATTTTAGCTTTAAAATGAGATGATATAAATGTACCTGTCTGAAGAACTCTTCTAGCAGTGACATGGTCCACCGGTGATGGAGGTCCCAGTTCTTTGCTGGATGGCTTATATCTGCTGTGTGCAGCAATAGGGATAAGGCTTTAGGTTTGTCAATCCTGAAAATTAAAAGAAGTGAAGGAGTTAATTCCAGTAAAGCAGAAGTAAAAAAAAAAATGTTTTTGATAAAAGGCCTTAAAGCACATCTCAGCAGTATACACAGATAGCTATTCACTTGTCGGATATTGTTGCTGCATTGTCGCTTCAGTTTCTTACCACTTTTAAACAAAAGTTGAACTATTTAAAACACATTTACTGGGAAACATGAAGTGACCAATTAAAGTCTGCTATAGAGCGTACCCTAGACAGAAGGATATGTATGTTACAGTTAATTGATTTGTTCTGTTTTTTAACACACATCAAATATTTGGCTTCCTGTATAAGAAAAGTAAGGACCTCTTCTGGGGGTGGGCAGCAGAAAAGTAGCTACTGTGAGCTGTTCTTCTGCCTTCATAGAAACCATAATAAGAGAAATAAACCTTTAATCTACATTGCCATTTGATACATTGTAATGTTTAGTTTTGTTGTGTTGTGTTTCATGTACCTAGGCCATGAGCTGACCACAACCTATTCTATTCCTATTCACATCAGTGTTTGTTGTGTTATTAACTTTTATTTTGCTGTTACTTTGCACATGCATATTTATTCAGCTCAATTACTTTATTATTATTAACAATAATAATATTTCTAACGCACTTTTCCCCCTATTGGACTAAAAGCAGGGTTGCCTACTTTTAAAGATTCCTCTCCGGCAGAAGCAAGGATAGGAGACTGTCAGCAGCACTATGGGGGGCGGGCCTGATGTAAGCTCCGCCCCCAATATGGCCACCCACGTCTCCCGGCTATTTCCATTAGAATGGCCAGCATTTTCATGGAAACGCCCATGAAACGCTGGGTGTTCCCATGGGCGAGTACCCTGGCCCGCATCCCCATTTGCAAGGAGGTGTTTTGGTGGACTTGCAAGGCCGTGAATTCACATCAACCATAATAACCCCCTTTGTGTACAAAGAACAGATAAATACACCTCCATCAGTAATTCCTTTGTATTTTCACATGGCTTATTTGTATTCCAAATTTGGGTAATTAGAGTGTCAATTGAATTTCATTTATCTTAATTGCTTTTAATAAACAAATTAATTCTGAGTGTCCAATTCGATTTATATCTCAAAACACCTAGTAGAGTATTATTATTTTTTTTAAGAAAGATGAAGACACATATAATGAAGACATTGTAATATGAGGGAATTTAGTTAGCTACAGTGATTTGCCCAGGGCTATTTTAAACAGTGAAGCTATTCAATTAGCGATGCAAATAAATACAATTTACAGGGAAAAAGTGAAAAACTGATAAACAGTACATGACCTATTTTAACAGATTTAAGTATATTTTGGATTTGTAAGCTCACAAATAATTGTAAAAATGTTTATTGCTGCAAATGTTGCCTAATGTAATTGTGTAACTGTTATATTATTGATCCTTGACAAAGTGCCCATCGAGGCATGAAACGCGTTGGACTTAAGGAGAGGAGAAGCCGTCTCGCTGCTGCCCGAAGTACTGACACGCCAGCTGCTGACATCAGCAAGCCGTGTCCCGGACCGAAGCTGCAACAGAGGATTCCACCTACAAGCGGACAGCAATTCAGCTGGGGAATACGCTGCCTCTGTAAGGTTAGGGTTAGTAGGGTCAGCACGACCATCTCCCTCTCTCACCTCACACCCTCCAAAAGGAGTGTAAACATTTTACTAACAATTTTTACTTTACAGGTATCACTCGTATAAATAACTTTATCGCTCTTTTTACCCACTATAACCTTTGCATTTTATGAGAGCTGCTATACCATCAGCGCAGTTTATTTAACACTTTGTTATTACAACTCACCCACCTTATTCGGAGCAGAAAGCATCTGGCCTTTCATGAGACGCTATTATATTGTGTGGCAATTACCCAAAATCAGCTCCCATTACATCCTGGCCTATGTGTCTTGAAGAACTTTATTATTATTTTTTGAATATATATATATATATATATATATATACATATATATATACAATTAGAGCAGCACTCCTCAATCAGATTTGCTGGTCGGTGCCTCCCACTAGCTCCCAATGCCGGGGCAAAACATACATCCATAGGGTGGTGGCACTCGATAAAAAAACTCTCTTACAGACGGCCTCTCATAGGTCGACGTTTAGAAGCGTTTTATTCAAGCTGGTGAAGAAGCTTGAATAAAACTCTTCAAAACGTCGACCTGTGAGAGGCCGCCTGTGAGGGAGTTTTTTTTACCGAGTGCCACCACAATATGGATGTGTATATATATATATATATATATATATATATATATATATATATATATATATATATATATATATATATATAAATTCCTGTGTGCCTGTATCCATTATTATCAGCTCTGTTATAGGGTTGTCCTTATTTTCACTACGTAAATATATTTTTTTAAATATATAATTTATTTCTTATTCTCATCACACTATAGGATGCTTGAGCAAGAATAAACTTGGGCTGAGAATGAAGGCTTTGAAACACAGTGCAAATTTGACACCCAGTTAAGTCAGTTTAGCACTAATTAGCCACAAATTGCAGCCTGTGTAGTCCCAAATGGACTAATGATCCCAGTCAACATCTGATCATGAGCTAGCATATTTTAATTACAATGGTGTTAAAAGGGACCATATATTCAGTCATACAAAAGTGTATTCCAGACCTGGATACTTGGAGATAGTTTTTAAGCATTAATAAATCTAAACTGGCACATGTAAGAGACTGATTTTGCAATCCACACAAAATACATAATAGTCCCCTATCACCATTTTACTCAATGTACTGTAAGTATTCAACAACTTCCGTCTTATGCAGTTATAAAGCTCCCACAATACACCTTAGATATAAGATATATAAAGTACTACTGCATTTCCATATATTGTAAAGTAGGGAAATGTTATTGCCTAAATATCACATATTTGCCTACATTAAAAATGCCCTCTCTGGGAAAAGCCAAAGGAGACTCATTTTGACACTGAGGAGGGGGGGTGGGTCTGCACATCACCAGGCCTCCAAAATACTGCAATTCATGGGTGGGGGCAAGGCTCAAGGACACAAATGTGCATCTATTAGCCCCGCTTACTCCATTCCCATCATGTATTCCACTTTTAGGGGGGGGTATTCACTCCCGGGTCTCGAATGTCAGGGGGTCATGACTGTCGGGATGTCATGACTGTTGGAACGTCCTGACAGTCGTGACCCTGGTCCATTCTTGACCAGCTCACTTGTTATTTGGCAGGAGTCATTCAATGCCGAATGATGAAGAGGGGGCGTGTCCGTGGACACGCCCGAGAATTGTCGAGATACGCCATGATCTCGACAATCCATGGCTGTTCTTGCCAAAACGGGGCCGACTGCTTTTAAAGTTGGGTCTGTTCTGCCGAGATGCCTCTTCAATGTTCTCAGGAGAAATAGTAGTGGGGGATTGAATACTGCCCTATATCTCCTTATCCTGGCCAGTTCACTAGGAAGTAGGTGAAATGTAGGTGATGCAGTCACTCTTTTGTGGGTTCAGGAGACAGTCCAAAAAAATTCACAGTCACCCGCAACATAGTAGGGTAGGCAATTATGAAATATCATATGGGAACATAACAACTATGCTAGTAACAGGACCTGGTGGGCAATTGAATTGACTTCCCAGCCCCCCTGCCGCCAATTCCCTCCAAAGGGGATGTGTAACTAGGACACATTCCTTCGCATGTCTCCGCAACCGGAGAAATCATTCCCTGGTAGCCGACTATCAACTGATTTCTCCTGGCTTGGCAAACAAAAGTCAGTCTGAACTGACTTTTATTTGCATGTGCCTGCCTGAAGACGGGGTGGGCGGCTGACATCCTGTGATGTTAGCAGGCCGCCTGCTTAACCATGGGAATGGGCCATAAAACACTGGCCGTTCCCATGGCCGACCCCCATCCCCGCCTCCGCCCACCCTAATCCCTGTGAACGACTATACAAGTCGCCAATTGCAAAGGGGAGCTGCACATGTGCATAAAAGACCATGTGCATGCGCGGTCCCCAAAACATCGGGACGGGGCCGAATTCCCAGTAATGTGAACAGACCAGAATGACCCCCAAGACACCAACACAAATAAGCAGCGTGCATTTAATTTGACATGAGTATAATTATAAGAATGTGTTCTTAAATAGTTCCGATTTACTGATGACTTCAGGGAGCACTATACTTTAGCTTTTCTGATATAGTTTTAAAGTGTAAAATAATAACAAAATACCAGTATTGCTATAACCTTTTACCAAAGGACATCATAACAAGGTTACTCACCCTTCCGGCTGCTGCAAAGCATTCTTCATTGCTTTGATTTGTTGGAAGTGACAGGACATATCTGTGGCCAACACCATTTCAATCACCAAAGCCCGGAATTCCCTTCAGGGTTGTCATAAGGCAGAAAGTAAAAGAACGTGTAAGACATTATATTTTTTCTTGTGCATTTGCTAATTGTCTGTGACATTTCCACTGCAAACCATATGTGTCACAAAGCCCTCGCAGATATCTTTATTCTGAAGGAGGTAAGCTTATATTTTCTAAATATCAAATACAGTGTGAACAATTTATTCAGATTAACCCTGGATAAAATAAATTGAAGACAAAAAAAAATATCTTCTGTAGCTTTAAGTTGTTCCCTTAAAATGTAATAAAATAAAAGGAAATACAGGGTTATTTGCCCGTGACTCATTTTGTCATCTATTGGCAGAATTTGACAGGTTTCACATTGTATTTAACTGTGTTCTAAGTGCAATGTATTGTTCTAAGGGCATGATTCAGGTTCGACATCAAATAAGAACCACACAAATGGGCAAAACGTGCAGAGATTTATTTTGTATTTTGTTGTATTTTTTCTGTGTGGGATTAAATAATGGTCCTGATTCCCATTGGCTCGGAAGGGGCTGAATTTATTCCAATGTACACTGCCCAGCGAGCCAATGTGAATCAGGCCCACTGCCTGCTTTGCATATAGGGACATATTCTAGTTCACTCTTTCTGACAAAATCCTTCTTAGATGGACAAAACCATGTGCACTGCAGGGGGGCAGATGTAAAATGTGCAGAGAGAATTAGATTTAAATAAGTTATTTTGGGTGACATTCTATGGGATGAGAAAAAATCGAGTTTTTTTTTATCGCACCAATTCGCCCTTTTTCAAATCGCAAGATTGGGCCGTTTTACGCATATTTAATGAGATGCGAAAAATGGGCCAAATAGTGCGAATAGGTGCGAGGTGGTGCGATGTCTTTAGTCCTGAAAATGTGCGATTTTCATGTCTGAAAATCGCACGTTTGCAGGAAAGCGCAAATTATTTTAAAAAAAACGAGCGCGGGGTCCCCCGCCAGAGCATAACCAGCCCTGGGCTCATTGAGCCGGTGCTGGTGACATAAAATCAGGGTCCCCGACAAATAGGGGTCCCCTTGATTTAATGAAACCAGCACCAGGCTCAAGATCCGACGCTGGTTCCCAAAATACGGGGGACAAAATGACTAGGGGTCCCCCATATTTTAAGAACCAGCACCGGACCCAACCAGCCAGCGGGGTAATGCCACAGCCGGGGGACACTTATTATATAAGGTCCCGCGGCCAAAGCATTATCCCCGTGGCTGGTCAGCATGGGCAGGGGTCCTGGGGAAGTGGGGACCCCCCCCAATGAAGGGGTCCTCCCCCCTCCAGGACTTACCAGCCCATGCTGAAAGTCCGGGGCTGTCTCCGATGCCCCTGGGCGGTGGGCATCGGACTGATGGATTGTGTAAAAAAAAGAAGATAAACTATTGTTTTCTACTGGCGAACTATGAGTCCCAGCAAGCCTACCCTGCAGGCTGGGACTTGGAGAACCACAAGTCCCAGCATACGGGGTATTAAAGGGCCCGCTGGCACTTGTAGTTCTACAGTACAAAAAATAGTTAAATAAAACACACTGACACCCTGAAAAATAAAAGTTTAATACATACACAGCCCACACACACTGATACTTACCTACCTTGAGCCCGTAGGTCGGTCCCTGGATCCTGGGTCCGGGCTCCGGGGCTCCAGGGCAGAAGAGTCCGGTTCCGGGGCCTTGGTCCTGGTTCCGGGGCTTGTCCTGGGGTTCCGGGGCTGGTCCGGGGTCCAGGATCCAATGAAGTCCACAGGGGTACCTGAGGAAGGAAATCCTACTCACCTGGTCCCCGGCAACGACATCGGCATCCTCTCCGGCAGACGCGCTGCTCCCGGCTGCTGTGGTACCCGCTCTCGGACTGAAGAGGCGAAGAGATTTTCATCTTCCGCGCCTTTCCTCCGGATGATTCTATTGGCCGCCTAGCGGCCAATCAGGAGGCGACTTTCTCGGCTCCTGATTAGCCGCTAGCCGGCCAATGGAATCATTCTGAGAAGAGGCGCGGAAGATGAACATCTCTGCGCCTCTTCAGTCCGAGAGCGGGTACCACAGCAGCCGGGTGCAGCGCGTCTGCCGGAGAGGATGCCGATGTCGTCGCCGGGGACCAGGTGAGTAGGATTTCCTTCCTCAGGTACCCCTGTGGACTTCATCGGATCCATCAGCCCGATGCCCACCACCCTGGAGCATCGGGGACAGCCCCGGACTTTCAGCATGGGCTGGTAAGTCCTGGAGGGGGGGACCCCTTCATTGGGGGGGGGTCCCCACTTCCCCAGGACCCCTGCCCATGCTGACCAGCCACGGGGATAATGCTTTGGCCGCGGGACCTTATATAATAAGTGTCCCCCGGCTGTGGCATTACCCCGCTGGCTGGTTGGGTCCGGTGCTGGTTCTTAAAATACGGGGGACCCCTAGTCATTTTGTCCCCCGTATTTTGGGTATTTTGGGAACCAGCGCCGGACCTTGAGCCTGGTGCTGGTTTCATTAAATCAAGGGGACCCCTATTTGTCGGAGACCCTGATTTTATGTCACCAGCACCGGCTCAATGAGCCGGGGCTGGTTATGCTCTGGCGGGGGACCCTGCGCTCGTTTTTTTTTTCTTTTAACTGTTTATTTTTTTTTTTTTTACCAGAAACCTGCACAGAACATTGCGATCTGTGCAGGTTTCTTGCTAATTCGCCCATCAGAACCTGGTCTGATTTTTGGGCGAATTATAGTCACACTTTATACAAATCGCATACCATTAAATATGCGATTTGTATACTTTTCCATGTGAAAACATCTGGATGCGATGTGCTGCGAATAGCAGCCATCGCATTTTCAGTGTGTCCAACTTGTTGCCAAAAATCGCACTTTTTTCACATTTTCGGAGCTCATTAAATATGCGAAAATGGAAAAAAATGCGATTTCGGCCGTTTTTGAGAAAAAAATCGCAAAAGTCTAAAAATCTCAACCCATAGAATGTCACCCTTTGTTTCTGTGCAGGGTAAATACTGGCTGCTTTATTTTTACACTGTAATATAGATCTCACTTTGAAGTAAAACCCCACCCACATCTAACTCTCTCTGCACAAGTTACATCTGCCCCTCCTGCAGTGCACATGGTTTTGTCCATCTAAGAAGGAATTTATCAGAAAGAGTGAACCAGAATAACCCCCATAGCCCACAAATGTTTGATAGGTTTATTTTTACACAATTTAGATTTCAGTTTGAACATACCCCACCTACTGTAAATCTAACTCCACCTGCAGTGCAACATGGTTTTGCCGAGTTCTGAGTTTTTTCGCCTTGCTTGCAATCCTAAATGAGGCCTTAGTCAGTAGCAGTTTCTTATTCACACAGTATTCAAAACTGGCAGTCAAAATACCGACAAGCATTGTGGGACAGTTAAAATACAGACACATTCAAAATTCCAAAGTCATTGTGCCGACATGGTCAAAATGCAGACACGACCAAAATGCTGGCATTTAAATGTCGACATGTCAAAAAGTCGACATGAGATATTTAAAAAAAATGGAGATACAGACACACAAAAAAATGTTGAACTTTTGATATGTCAACATTTTAAATGTTGGCATTTCGACCGTGTCTGCATTTTGAACATATCGGCAAAAATAATATTGGTACTTGGAACATGTCGGTATTTTGACTGTCTGCCAGTGATTGTTTGTATTTTGACCATCTGTATTCTGAATGAAGGGAGATTATACTGAACCCATCTGAACAGGGCAGGCGACAGGGGGGGGGGGGGGGGTTAAGGGGGACAAGTGTGACGGGCCCCAGAGATCTGAAGGGCCCCAGAGTTTCCATGCTCCGGCATGGCCACTGCCTCTACTAGCTGGCCTGTCAGTGACCTTTGGGGCCCGGCCGTCTACTGTGCACCATCTGTGTGTGGCTGAGTATGACTCACTGTGTGCCACTGCCATCTACTGTGTGTGCGCCCTGCCACTCGGCATGCAGAGCCATCTACTCTGTATGTGCGTACGGCCTGGGGCCGCAGGCGCACAGAGCCGTACCCCCCCGCTGGAGCTGTGGCCTCAGTCTCTGGCTCCTGTACTTTTACTGCGAATGCGAGGGTCATCTGTTCCACACTCTGTGAAAGACCTGCCCTGCCTGCTCATAGTGCTCAGCATTCTTTTGTGAAAGTGACAGGCCAGCAGCAGCTAGAGCCAGCAGGAAGCAGCAGCCAGGAGGCAGGCCAGCAGGACTGAGAACGGGAGAAGTCCGCACCTGAAAGCAGGATCTGGAGCAGCAAAAGGTTAAATGAGGCTCATGCAGATGAGCGTTGTGTGGATTTGGGATTAGGTGTGTGTGTGTGGGGGGGGGGGGGGGGGGGGGGGGGGGGGGGGGGGGGCAGAAATACCATTGTACAGGGCCCCAAGATTTCTGTTGCTGGCCCTGCATCTGAATCAGTAAGCTTTACCCTTCATGACTGAGGGAGGTGATGTATCAAACCTTGGAAAGAGATAAAGCAAAGAGAAATAAATTACCAACCATTCAGCCCCTGAAATTTTACACAGCGTGTAACATGACAGGTAGAAGACGATTGGTTGATGCTTTATCCCACTCTCCAATTCATATTCCCCATACATATCTTTGTGACCACATTTAAAAAATATATTTTAAATATGTTGAGAATTTGAGACCTATATTTAAGCAAATTTGTTTCCTTTTTAAATGAATGAAAATATTGAAATTAAAAGTTGTTCACCTATATAAAGCCGGTAATTTTATCTTGAACAGGAACAACTTTGGATTTCAGAACCAATATCCAATGCAATATTTCTTCATGTATTATACTACATACTCAATGTACAGCAAAATACTGGGTCAAGCATTTCAACCTGGTAATTTGCCTTTCAACATGGGTCTTTTTTCAGCATGAACGGGACAACCCAAGTCAACATTCCAGAATCTTCATCCCTGCTTTTATTACCGGGCTGCTGGATCCTGCAAATCTAGCACAGCCCTTGCGATCTCCAGTTCCTATCCGATGCGCATGACACCACGCATAGTATTGGAATCAGTGATAAAACACTTGCCATTTGACACATTTCATCCAATTTAGCTGCATCATTATCGGAGGAAAAGGGCCCAAATGGCACTAGTGTATAGCCAGCTATAGAGAATGTCTTAGATTCCCAGCAATTTGGGGTACATACTGAGGTGAAAAAAGGCATTGATTCCAGCAGGTACCAAACTATCCCACAAAATAATATAACAAAGGAAAACATGTCTGCACCAATGAACATGCACACTTACAAAAGAAAGCAGATGATATAGTGCTTACACATCTCACCTCCAGTCATCCTTAGAAAGATTATAGAGTATATTCATTTCTTCATCATCCTGCAGGAGGCGATATGCTGCACTTACATGATGATTTTCAAGTACAGATCGGTCATTGTATAGAATTGCTGAATCTGATCTGAAACAGCAAAACCAGCAAACATATTGTTATCTTTTTTGTCATTACAAAGCTCCAACCTTCTCTGCAATACCTTCTAACGGGTTGGGATCATTTGGTCTATTGCATTATGGTCGAAAGTCATTAGGTCGAATCCATTAGGTCGACATGCTAAAAGGTCGACATGACTCTAGGTCGACATGGGAAAAGGTCGACATGATTCTAGGTCGAAAGGTCATTAGTTCGACAGGTCATTAGTTCGACAAGGTCATTAGTTCGACACTGTGTATGTCGACATTCACAAGGTCGACATGGGGTTTTTCACTGTTTTTTTACCTGAATGTCAACACAGTCGACATGGACACAGTTTAAAGTGCACTGCATCCCCTCGCATCGCTCGCTGCGCTCGCTATGCGTCGGGCACGGTGCCTCGCTACGCTCGGCACACTATTTTATTCTCCCACCACGCCCTAGTGGATGGTAGGGCATGAAATACCGCCTGTCGGCACATGTTGGCTCAAAAAACAGTGAAAAACTCCATGTCGACCTTGTGAATGTCGACATAGACAATGTCGAACTAATGACCTTGTCGAACTAATGACATGTCGAACTAATGACCTTTCGAACTAGAATCATGTCGACCTTTTCCCATGTCGACCTAGAGTCATGTCGACCTTTTAGCATATCGACCTAATGGATTCGACCTAATGACTGTCGACCATAATGCAGTAGACCAAATGACCGCATCCCCCTTCTAACTTTGACCATACACAGTAAAACATAATGGCTGGGTATACAGCAGATGTGCAGTTTTATACATCTTCACAGATAAGTGTTATATCATCTGTTACAGATACAGATTATGGCTTCAGATTCCCTAGACATCTAATATAGTAGGTGGGTATACCAAACACTAACATACGGTATATCACATCAGGATCCAAATGGATTATGAAAGATGAAGACAAGAAGGTATGTCATTACATGTACTACTATACTACAGAAATATTACAACATTGGATTATGACAGTCACATGCTGCCCGCCACCCCGACCACAGGGCACAGAGACAAACACTAAAGGTACACCAGCTCAGAGCGCCCAGTGCTACCCAGAAGTGCGGATTCCAGAATCGATAGGTTGAATCGCTCGCCCCCCCACCCATCAAGCAAGTAATTCCCCTGGCAACAAGCATGTATTCCCCCTGGCAATGAGCAATAACCCCCCCCCCCCCCCCGGCAACAAGCATGAAACCTCAGGAAAGGTGCATGTAACCCCTGGCAACAAGCATGTAACTTCTGTCAATGAGCATGTAGGTAAGCAGCAGTTATGTGGCATTATATGTAATAGTCCTTACGGTGTGTTGTATGATATGTAACGGGCATGACAGGGTATTGTCTAATCGCTGTGCCCAACTATCCCCCCACAAATGACATAACTCTCTTGTTGGATAAAATTGGCCACAGCAGCCATCTTTATTGAACAATACAATTTTAAACAATAATCCAAAAACATTCCCACGGAAGGTGGTCCCCGAGGCCCTCAATAAATATATATCCACACCTCTAAGCACTTCCAGGAGCTCTTACCCCCAGCCGATAGCGATTGGCTCGAGGGCACCAATTGTACACACCCAGTGCTCATTAATTAACCTCACCCAGGGGAGTCCAGCCCCCTCATGGGGCCCTCCCCGCCGCATAATTAAGCCTCAATGCCACCAACCTCGAGGACCCCCCTCCGCACAGGCCACTGTGACAAAAAGACATCCTAGCAAATATTCTACCTAAACTATAAAAAATAGGGAAGGGTGGGTGGGAGCTGTTGAGAAAATCTCCCAGTGACCCCTATTTCCTGCCTGAACCCTGCTTATAAACCCCTCCAACACCCCGTTAAGCCCCTCCCCCTATGACCCTCTCCTTAAGCACTCCTCCTATGACTAACTGCTAGTCAGCTCCCTACAAACCCTGTCAGGGGAGCCTACCCCCAGGCTTTGCCTCCAGTCCGGCTCCTACATGACAGGGTATTGTCTAATCGCTGTGCCCAACTATCCCCCCACAAATGACATAACTCTCTTGTTGGATAAAATTGGCCACAGCAGCCATCTTTATTGAACAATACAATTTTAAACAATAATCCAAAAACATTCCCACGGAAGGTGGTCCCCGAGGCCCTCAATAAATATATATCCACACCTCTAAGCACTTCCAGGAGCTCTTACCCCCAGCCGATAGCGATTGGCTCGAGGGCACCAATTGTACACACCCAGTGCTCATTAATTAACCTCACCCAGGGGAGTCCAGCCCCCTCATGGGGCCCTCCCCGCCGCATAATTAAGCCTCAATGCCACCAACCTCGAGGACCCCCCTCCGCCACCAAGCACGAGGTTAAACCCTTAACCCCGTGCGCCCCCCCCACATCCGGAACGCTGTTTCTATTCCCTCTTGTAGTCCCAAAGACCAAACATCTATCCCCACAGCATTCAGGTGCACACCGTCACCTCTCCAAAATGCCCCGGCACCAGACTCAAGTTCCCTGTGCCTCACCACAACAGCCCCGTTCCTGGCCATAAAACGCCCAATCGCCCTGTTAACTTTAATCCGTGCCTTATTGAGCCTGTCAGCCGACCTCGCATCCCTCCAATAATGGCGTGGCACGATGTCTGACCAAACCGTGATTAATTCCGGAAACATTGCCCATAACCGTAGGAGATCAAACTTGATATCCCGTATCAACTCCCTAAATGGTCTGCTCCCAAGGTCATTCCCGCCCACATGCAGAACTAATATGTCGGGAACCCTATCGAGCCGAACAAAACGGTGAAATTCCTGCAGCACTCCACTCCATACCATACCGCGTTTTCCCAGCCAGCGAACCACTGCCTCCTCTCTATCCAAACCCAGCTGGCGGCCGTTCGGTCTGACATCCGCCCGAAAAGCTCCCCAAAAGACATATGAATGTCCTAAAATCCAAATCAGGCACGGAGGCTGCCCTAAAACAGAAAAAACACGGTCAACCTCAACAATCCCCTAAACGAACATAAGACCGAAAGCGAGACGATTCCCACCGCCCAATACGCTTAATCAACTCATCCCCAAATCCCATTCTAGCAGCCTCAGTTGCGGCCCCAATGCGGAAAGAGTGACCCGCGTATTCCTCCCCCTTGAGGCCCAACGTCCGCAGTACTGCTCTAAACACACTTGTGAACTGAAACCGTGATAAAAAGGATCCATTCGCATGCATCAGCAAAGGATCCCTTTCCCTGCCCACTCTGACCTCCTTAAATATCCTCAGCCGTGCCACCGGGCACATATCCGACCCTGGTACAGAGAAGAGAACTACCTTCTTCCCCCTCCCTAACTGATCCGTCTTAGACCTCCTCACCACTAGCTCCACCCTATCCGAGTATAAATCCACATCCTCTCCTAACAAACCTCCCGGCCTGGACACGCTTGGACTCACGAGCTCCCCAATCCGCAGTGCCCCGAAGAAGGCAAGCGAAAAAGCTACCCCAAACAACCTTTCCTCGAAATTGGAACCACAGACCTCCCCTAACTTCATGCCCATATTCTGTAACAACTGGAAAGACACCGGCCTTCTCTGATCCTGTACGACATGACCTCTCCTCCAACCTTTTAAAGCCTGCGCAATCAGGAAATTCTTAGTGTCGTCAGGCCTGCCGCCTGCACGAAACCCAAAAGCCAAGCCCGCCATGCAGCGCGTGATTTTTGCCACTGACCAACCAATCTCCTTACAATGGCCGATATATAACAAGACAGCCAACTCGTCATCATCTTCCTTCAGACCTACTACCTCACGCCATTCTAACCAGCTCCGCCATTCCTGATTGTATGCCGACCATGTATTCGGGGCCAAGGATTCCCTGATGAGCTGATCGACTACCCGTCCAGCAGAGCCCAGAGCCGACTCGGGAACCCGGTCCCCTCCCTGTCCGCCTCTGGTGCCAACTCCCGAAAACGCTCCCACTGTGAACGAGATAAAGCATCCGCAATGCCGTTAGAGACACCGGGAACGTGCCTAGCCACAACCCACAAATTCAAAGCCAGACATTCCAATACTAACTGCTGCAAAACAGTGACCACTGACGGTGAAGATGCCGACAATTGGTTAATAGCCATGACAACCCCCAAATTATCGCAGTGAAAACAAATCTTCCTATTGCGGAATAGCTCCCCCCAAACAACTACTGCTACCAAGATAGGAAACAACTCCAACAATGCCAAGTTTTTAACCATGCCTCTCTGCACCCAAGACTCCGGCCACCGGCCTACACACCAATGTCCCTGGCAATATGCCCCGAACCCACCACTCCCGGCCGCGTCCGTGAAAAGGTCTAGCTCAGTAGTGACGCATGTGTCTGACATCCACAAAGCTCTGCCGTTAAAAGCTTCCAAAAAAGTTGCCCACACCCGCAAGTCCCCTTTCAACTCACTACCTAATCTGACAAAATGATGAGGAAGAACCACCCCTGCTGTCGCTGCTGCCAGCCTCCTGCTGAAAATGCGGCCCATAGGCATAATGCGACACGCAAAATTCAATTTGCCCAGCAAGGATTGCAATTCCCGCAATCTAATCTTCTTCAACAGCAATGCCCTCCCTACCTCGGCCTTCAAACCCAGCAATTTCTCCTCGGGCAAGCGGCACTCCATATTCTCGGTATCAATGACAATACCCAAAAAACTGATCACAGTCGCAGGGCCCTCCGTCTTACCTGGAGCAAGCGGGACCCCAAAGTCTGCCGACACCCTTTCAACAGTCCTCAAAAATAAGTCACATACTCCGGTCCCCCCAGGACCAATACATAAGAAGTCATCTAGGTAATGAATGACTGAACTACACCCAGAGACATCCTTAACCACCCACTCCAAAAAAGAACTAAAGGCCTCAAAATAAGCACATGACAAAGAACAACCCATCGGTAAACAACGATCAACAAAAAATTCCCCGTCCCAACAACAACCCAACAAACGCAAACTGGTTGGGTGAACCGGCAGCAAACGGAATGCCGATTCAATATCAGTCTTTGCCAATCTGGCCCCTTTCCCAAACCGCTTCACCCACTGAACAGCCGCGTCAAACGATGTATAAACCACCGAGCAGATGTCAGGGTCAATGCCATCATTGACCGACGCCCCTTTTGGAAAAGATAAATGGTGTATAAGACGAAACTTGTTCGCCTCCTTTTTTGGCACCACCCCCAATGGAGAGACTATCAAATCTGGCCATGGTGCCGACCCAAAAGGTCCAGCCAAACGACCCAGCTGCACCTCCTTACGCAGTTTATCCTGCACCACCTCTGGATGCTCCCTTGCAGACTTCAAATTCCTCCTCAAGCCCCCTGAAACCTGCACGTCGGAAGGTATCTTAAAACCTTCCCTAAACCCCTCCTCCAACAACACGGCTGTCTGCTGGTCAGGATACCTACGCAGATAGCCCAGCATCCTTTCCAGCCGAACCGGTGTCTCCCCCTTTTGAATTACCGTCCCGTGACTTCCCTCTGAAGCATTTATTTGCACCATGGGTCCCTCCACACGAGGAACATTCATGTTTAAATTTGCATTTTGCCCCAAAACGACATGACCCGTCATTAAAGGCAAAGCAGAGTCCCTTCTGCATGGCCGTCCCATTTGTGGCCTCCCTCGGCCCCCCCGTCCCCACGAAAGGGCTGCCCACTTTTTGTGGGAGCCGTCACCTTTAACCATAAAGCAATATCCTTATGGTCCCAACGTATGTTAGGGCGAACAGCCTTCCTCTGCCTAAACTGCTCATCGTACCTGAGCCAAGCCAAGCCCCCATACACACGGTATGCCTCTCCTATCGCATCCATGTAACAAAACAAGCCTGAACAATTGTCAGGTGCCTTCTCCCCAATTACACTAGCTAAAATAGCAAATGCTTGGAGCCAGTTCGTGAATGACCGCGGTATCAGCCGATACCGCCGCCGTTCCTCCTCCTCCTTCTTCTCCTCCTTACGGGGCCTATCCAGATTAAAACGCTCTAAAGGGAGCAATGAAAATATATCAACGTATTCCCCTTTCCAAATCTTATCCCTCACCTCCTGCTTCAGGTGGGCCCCCAATGGCCCCTCAAAGCATACATACACCTCCCCTTTTGCAGTGTCACTGAGCCTTCCACTCTCCTCCTGCGTCCCAACACTGCCCCCTTCTGCCCCAGCACTACTGCTACTTTGCTCACCGCCGGATACCGGCACCCCGCTGCTCACCGGCACCCCACTGCTAACCGGCACCCCACTGCTAACCGGCACACTATTACTGACTGGCACACTAATGCTAGCTGGTGTGCCCGCATTCTGCGGCACCCATGCTGCCGCCGGGGACGGCCCCGCCCCCTGCCGCAAACCCACCAACCAATCTGCAAAACCACTCAATAATTCAGTAAAACCTCTACTCATTTCCCCTTGGAGGGCTAACCCTCCCCCCCCCTGACTCTGCGCTAAAGCATTAACAGACATAGAGACAGACTCACCAGGCTGCCTGGGGGCTGTGAACCCAGCAGCCGCAGGTCCAGTGTCCTGACGAACTCCAGCCAATGAGGAAGGACCAGGTATTTCTCCATCATCTGCTGACGCTGCCATCTCTCTTCTCCTGTCATCCCGACCCTCCGGTACAGCACCAGCCGGCGTGACCTCGTTGGAGGCGGAGCCAGCTGTGCGCCTCTCGCTCCGTGTACCAGGCCTGCGGTCCTCAGCCTGTACTTCTGCCCCCCCTGGCACGACTCACCCCGCGCTGGGCAGCAGCATGCCCCGCATGCCCCACCGCACCAGGTCCAGTACCACGCAATGCCGCGGAGGGTTCCGCCTGCTGGTTGGATTCCTCCCAGACCTGGTCCTGCGGGCGGAAGGTGCCCAGCCCGCAGCCTGGCCTGGAGGGTCCCTAACGGGGCTCCGTGAACGGCGCTGAACCCTGGGGGACACAGATGGGCTAAAGCGCTCCGGAGGCCTGGACCTCCGAGGCCGTGCACCCGCTGGAGCAGCCTCCTGCGTTGCTGCTCCCAGTCCCCCCAGCAGACCTGACATCTGCTGCTGCAGCCACTCAGTCCCTCTGGTGCCAGCTGCCTCCCTGAGGGCAGCAAGCGCAGCGGATAACTCCGCATCAGCCAGTCAGGGGAGCCTACCCCCAGGCTTTGCCTCCAGTCCGGCTCCTACATTACGGTGTGTTGTATAATATCAAATGGGTATTAAGAAGTTACGGCGTACCTTTAAAATATAACAGTTCATGCCCCCCCCTGCTGTCATTTAGGGTTTTTTTTGTTAAAAATCAAGATGTCGATTGGCTGGGTATGGACAAAATATCTGTTCAAATTTTTTGTGTAACAATAGGTGTGTGGGGGTGGGGAGCCTGCCTATTTTGTCAAACCCGTGCCTCACAATTTCCGATGGCAACCCTGGCGGTGCAGGAGGGATCACAGCAGGTATCGGAGATTCCTATTGAGGTCCCTCCGAATACATTTGGGGGACACTTAATATTTGCAGATAACCCTCGAAAACAAGTGTTTTCAGGGATTTAGCTGCAAATATTACATGATAACTGGGCCCCTCAGTCTTTACCATCCACGTGAACTACAATTGGGAATTGTATTCTGTGATGAGTGCAGCTGGGCACCTAGACACAGGTCTGAGATTTATATTTAATGTGAATCTGGACGGCTGTTTGCCATGTGCGGCTGTGTTGTGTGCAGCTGTAAAGTGTGTAGTGTAAAGTGTATGGAAATATTAATAAGAATATTGGAGATATCCTTGAGATAAACAGGAGAGGACAGGAGGACACCAATCTACCTTCTGATATCACCCAAACAGACTGCTATCAACATACAACAGTGAGCTAAGGACTTTGCCACCTCCAACACATTCTGAATGTACAGCCCTCAACAAGCTCCCTGTCTGCAGGTCTCTAAGACCTATGCTCATAGCCAGTACTTTCTGTTCACCCTAATATCACAAGTCATTTTTTGTCTGTATCCATTTCAGTGTGCCAAATTCCACATCAGTTCTCTCTGCACTGTATACATGGGTGCCGATTTATGTTTTTGCTGGAGAGTGCTCAAGGAGGTGTGGCCTCTTGAAAAGGGGCGTGTCATTTGGGGGAGGGTGTGGCCTTGGAAAATGCTGACCTGAACGGTCCTGAATCACAATGTACACACAATAAGCAAAAGATAATATTGCACACTGTAAATACAACACATAATAGTAACTAATACCGCCCACTGTAAGCACACATACTACACAAAGGGCAGTGTGTATACAAAAAGAACACACATTAGACAGCACACACACTGCACTCTGCCCAGCAGTTATTACTCACGAAAGCAGCAACGTTATGATGGTGCAAGGCATCGTCTTGTATGCGCGAGTGTGCATGCACCAGTTGCTGGGTCATGGTTAAGGAAAGGGGCTTACACACACTTACAATACACTACTCCTGGCATACTGTCTCGCTTATCCCAGGCAGCAGGTTTGGTGGTGCGGTTGCAAATCAGCAAGTAAATGCGTCCTGGCAGTGACACTTGGGTGCTCATAATTTTCTGGGGGGGCTCAGGCCCTTGAGCACCCACAGAATTGGCACCTATGACTGTTTATGTCCCTCTACACCTGCTTGTCACACTACTTACCCTAACTTTGTACTTATTTTATTTTCTCTATTTTAACACTATCTTTCAGAACTTCACTGTTGTACCAGAGCCATGGTTCCTCAATCCTGCGCGTTCCCTATTCACTCTGCATGCTTTCTGCCCCCTAGCAGGGTGTGTTGTGGCATGGGCCACTGTGCAAAGCTGTTAGGGGTCAAGGGTGCAGGTGGAGGGGGGAGAGGACAGGAGGAAGGACTACTTTGTCCATTCTCTTTACCTGCTGCCTCATGTCCTGACCCTTCCTGCCATGCTCATTTCTTGCCTCTGGTCTTCTTAACTGCACCTCATGTCACCTGTCTGTCTCCCCCTCCCTCTAGATTGTAAACTCCTTAGAGCAGGGCCCTCCTCCCTCCTGTTCTCACAGCACTCTTCTTGCATTTCAATTACAGCTCTTACTCATCTACAATCTATACCTGCATTTTTTCTCATTCACTTCCTTATATCTCAGCTGTATTGTGCACCAAGATTTGTGTTGTTAATTGTTCTCTGTTTTTGTTTTTCTGTCACTGTTATGTCTAGTTCTGTGTACCCTGTACTGTTATAATGTGTTCTATATGTACGGCGCTGCATACCACTTGTGGCGCCTTATAAATAAAAATATAATAATAATAATAATAATTGCCCAAAGCCTGGAAGGCAAATTCTGTACACTTATTGGTGGTCCATTTGATACAAGATAAAAATTTACCTAAAAAAAAAATTCATGTCGACTTAGACATGCCAACCTTTTCACAGTCATCCTTTTGAACCACACCCTCTTAAACCTCATGGACATCATGGTTAAATGAGTTTTTACTTTTTACCCGCAATACCACTCATCAATAAATTCACTGGTTTAGAGAAGAGATGTGCGGCGGCCACTTTTTCGGGTTTTGGTTTTGGATCTGGATCTCCCTTCGTGTTTTGGATCTGGATTGGTTTTGGCAAAACCACCCTTGTGGGTTTTGGTTTTGGATCTGGATTTTTATGAAAAAATGCTAAAAATTGCTAAAATAACAGAATTTGGGCCTGTTTTTGCCCCTAAAGTATTATTAACCTCAATAACATTAGTTTCCACTCATTTCTAGTCAATTTTGATCACTTCACAGCTCACAAAATTGTTTTCATTTACTGTAGTTGGGCCAAAAGGGTATACCGAGGTAGCTGGATGACTAAGCTAAGCGACAGCAGTGGGCATCACATACATGTGGACCTTACACTTCCAACCTGGCACATCTTGGAAGCAGAGCGGCACTGCAGGGGCAGACAGGGTGGCAGTTTAATAAACTATCCCCAAAAAAGCGAAATGCTCCAAAGAGCAAAAAATACAAAGAGGTATCGGCCTTGTCATAACTGGTGGTAGCAGCTTCAGCACTTCTATCAGGTTGCTGATCTCCCACTATTTCCTCCTCTATCATTCTCCAAAAATGTGTTTTTATTTTATTTATTTTTCTTACTTTACACTGGACACAGCCCCTTGGACACTGGCCACTGCCCATGGACACAGCCCCTGGACACTGCCCCTGGACACTGGACACAGCCCGTCACCCTGGACACAGCCCCTGGACAATGGACACAGCCTCTGGACACAGCTTCTGTACACTGGACACAGCCGTCACACTGGACACAGCCCCTGGACAATGGACACAGCCTCTGGACACAGCTCCTGTACACTAGACACAGCCGTCACACTGGACACAGCCTCTGGACACAGCCTCTGGACACCGCCCCTGGACACAGCTCCTGTACACTGGACACAGCCGTCACACTAGACACTGGACACAGCCCGTCACCCTGGACACAGCCCCTGGACAATGGACACAGCCCGTCACCGTGGACACAGCCCCTGGACACAGCCTCTGGACAATGGACACAGCCTCTGGACACCCCCCCTGGACACAGCTCCTGTACACTGGACACAGCTGTCACACTGGACACTGCCCCTGGACCTTGCCCCTGGACACTGGACACAGCCCGTCACCCTGGACACAGCCCCTGGACAATGGACACAGCCCCTGGACAATGGACACAGCCTCTGGACACCGCCCCGGGACACAGCTCCTGTACACTGGACACAGCCGTCACACTGGACACTGCCCCTGGACACAGCCCCTGGACACTGGACACAGCTCCTGTACACTGGACACAGCTCCTGTACACTGGACACAACCCCTGTACACTGGACACAACCCCTGTACACAGCCCCTGTACACTGGACACAGCCCCTGTACACTGGACACAGGCCCTGTCACACTGGACACAGGCCCTGTACACAGCCCCTGTACACTGGACACTGCCCCTGGACACAGGACACAGCTCCTGTACACTGGACACATCCCCTGTACACTGGACACAGCCCCTGTACACAGCCCCTGTACACTGGACACAGCCCCTGTATACTGGACACAGCCCCTGTACACTGGACACAGCCCCTGTACACTGGACACAAACCCTGTACACTGGACACAGACCCTGTCACACTGTACACAGGCCCTGTTACACTGGACACAAGCCCTGTCACACTGAACACAGCCCCTGTACAGCCCCTTGTACACTGGCCACTGCAGCCCCTGTACACTGGACTTGTGTACAGCAGCCCCTGCAGACCCTAATCGAGTGAGCAGCAGCAAAATAATATATTATTATTATAGCACAGCACAGAGCACAACCACCCTCTTCCCTCTCCTATGCTGGAGTAAAGATGGCGAGGCGCGCGTGCGTCTTATATAGAATCCAGATCCCGCGAGAATCCGACAGTGCGATGATGACGTTTTGCCTCGTTTTCGGTCCAGAATTTAGGTGGGAACTCCCGAGCCGGCTCGGATCCAGACTCGGATCGCGATATTCGGATCTGTCGGATCCCGGAGATCCGGACCCGCTCATCTCTAGTTTAGAGATGAAGACTATCATATAAGCAATCCTGTTCCATAATATATAACTTGCCAAGTATGATTTTGTACCCATTGTCTGTACTTGGATAGAAATATACTGTAGGTCTTGGACAGAATATAGTAGGAGACAAACAGTATAAACATGCCATCTGTAGTGCAAAGAGCTTTTTTCTATCAAAGCCCCTCTCTATCACTGATCTTAAGATGAAAATATAGTCTTCTAGACAGGAACGTCAATGTTAGGGACAATTTAAAATTCTGAGTTATTATTTCATTTTCCATTATTCTGATATTATGAGCAGGGCAGCCGAGAGGAAGGCCGGGCCCCAGTACATTTTAGGGGGCGTGGCCTAAGTGTGGGTCGGTGTGGGCACCTCCCGCACTTAGGTTACCCCCCTAAAATGTTTAGAGGAGGGTGAAAGAAAACTGTAATCTCAGCAGCAGCACACACCTACAGCATGTGCTGACAGTAGGCTCAGCATGACCTCTCATGCTGTCAGTGAGATGCTCATGCTGAGCCTGCTGTCAGCACAGCACATGCTGTAGAAGTGTGTGCTGCTGATGCTACCCAGGAGGGATGGAGGGGGAAGGAAGGGGTCAGACCAGGGCCCCTGCGGGGCCCCTCCAGCAAGCCTGGGCCCCGGTAATTAGTACCCGCCCCCCCCTCTCGGTTGCCCTGATTATGAGTAAAGGACTGTAGATGTGTTTTTGTCTGGTGAAATTGTAATGACAATAGGCTTTCTCCTGTGAATAGCTGGTTTCATCCAGACTTGAAATTGTTTCATGACATCTAAGGACCACAAAGCACAATTCAGGACACACAGTGCAAACATACAGTGTATGAGTGTATGGGCTGTAATCATGCAGTCATTAGTATTTAGAGGGGAAAATATTGTACATTTTAAAATGGGTATATGGATCATTGCGTCAACCAAATTAAGGTCAACATGCATTGGGTCGACAGGGCTGAGGTCAACAAATGAAAAATGGCTAAAGTCAACAGGGTTAAAAGGTCGACATAAGCATTAGATCGACAATGGGAAAGTAGATTATCAAAAGGTCAAATATTTTTTTTTTACTTTTTTTGTCCCAAATGTCACCGTATCGGTGCACCGTGTCCTCGCGCATTGCTTGATGCTATGCTCGGCACACTATTCTATTCTCCCTCCATGCCCTAGTGCAGGGCTGGGCAATTGAGGCCCTCCAGATGTTGATGAACTACACATCCCAGGATGCTTTGCATTCGTTTTGCAATGTGGCCATGCTGAAACTGATGCAAGGCATGCTGGGATGTGTAGTTCATCAACATCTGGAGGGCCGCAATTGCCTAGCCCTGCCCTAGTGGATGGTAGGGCATGAAACACCACCCGTCGGCACGTCAGCTGAAAAATAAAGTGAAAAAATCATATCAAAATTTTGACTGTCGTCCTTCCCATTGTCGACCTAATATTTGTGTTGTTCGTTTGACCATCTCAACCTTAGCCATGTCAACCTTTTTCATGTGTCGACTTTCAGTGGTCCACCCAATGCATGTCGACCTTAATAGTGTTGACCTAGCGACCATATACCTTTGAACCAGGGGTGGGGAACCTTTTTTGTGCCAAGGGCCGTTTGTATGGGGAAAAAATCATTCGGGAGCCATATGTAAAAATTTCTCTTACAAATTGTCCTGCTGCAGCCGCCCCACGCTCCGGTGACTGCTGCTGAATAGGGCTGACAGTCTCCGCTGCTGTTGATTAAGTCGAATCTCGTGAGAACTACCGACCTCTTGCGAGAATTCCCCTGTACTTGACTTCCGGCAAAGCCGCCGAGCAGGTAGGAGGGCCACTCAGACCGGCTACCGGGGCCGCATACGGCCCCTGGGCCTGAGGTTCCCCACCCCTGATTTAAACCATATTCAGCTTCACACAGTGCTTGGCAGTCTGGCTTTAGGTGACTGGCATCTGTAGACACTAGTGCAATTACATTATGGCCAGTATTCAATGCCTCAGATTCGCCGTTTTTTTTCAGTGAATCTGGCAATTCGCTGGGTTTACGGCGAATTTTCTGTTAGAAAAAACAATTCTCCCTATTCAATGGACGCAATTCGCCACAAATGAACAGCGAATGTCTGCCGATTCGCCGTAAATTATTCTCCACAATTCGCCTGTGATTTTCAATGGGGTTTTTAGTGGAATTCGCCGACAGTGTATTCAATGCTCAAATGGAGAACTGCTTTCTCCACTGATTTTCGCCATGATTCTCCGTTTAGCATTCGGCAGCTTTTTTAGGTGAACTGTAATGTGATCTTTTAAATTAAAGCGTTTTTAATTTTTTTTTTTGTGTTCAAAAATCAGAATATTTTTCCTATGAAGGGGCATGCTATTTTTATTCATATACGTGCAGCACATGAATATATTTTTTATATATATTTTTTTTTTTTAAACAATATTTTTTTTTTTTTTTTTTACACATTCGCCAGCAGGGGGCCGGGAGCCGGAGCCGCTCATTAATATTCATATATTCACTGCACACTGATCCCGATGATCGGGACCAGTGAGTGCAGCGGCTCTGACCCCAGCAGCACCCTGCAGCCCTGGGGGTGAGGTGAGGGGCGGGAGGTGAGGGGACGGGACGGGACGGGACGGGAGGGGGGAGAGATATGCGGGGGACAAGGACCAGCAGCAGCAGCAGCCCGAATCTTTTGCAGATAGCAGCCACTGCTGCTTTCAGTGAGCAGAGGCGGGGGAGCTGTGCGTACTGTAGTGCTCTCCCGCCCTCCGCCATGCCACATTCGCCCGCCCCGTCCGCCATGGCACTTTCCCCCCCTGCTGCTGAGATTCTCCAGCGGGGGGCTCACTGATGTCGCAGGGAGCCCCCGCACAGCCTCAGAACAGGGACGCAGCAGCAGGCCTGTAGCTCCGGCAGCCACAGCACGGTGATGTCAGCGCTGGGGCTGCCGGAGACGGAGGATTGCTGCTGCGGGCTGTGCGGGGGCGGAGGGACGGGACACGGGGATTCGCCACTAGACATATTCGCTTACATTCGACGTCAGGGGCAGCGAGCCCCTGACGCATTGAATAGTGTGGGCTGGGGGAGGCTCACGAATTAAAGAGCAGCGATATTTCCTGGCGAGCGCACAGCGAATCCAAAACAGGATTCGCTACCTTGCGCTCGCCAGAGCATTGAATACCCCTATATATGTTATGACTATATGTACCTGTAATAATAATGTCCCCATTACAATAATGGGGACTGAGATCAATAGCTGGGATGTGTATCTATGGATAAAGGGCACCTTAAATCATTCCAGGTACATTATCCTAGTACTGAACTGATGTAAAAATAGACCACCTCAAAGTATACTGCTAGTGAGACTTTCTATTTCCAACACTGACCACAATGTCAGCAGTCTCTGCGTGAACACATATAATAGTACTTGCTTTTTCTATAATGAGCTTTTACACTATAATGAAGTTTGGAAGCCAAGGGATAAGTGGAGTAGTGGGTCTGCCAACCAGTCAAGTGGCTGCCTCAGACTGCTGAGCATACTGACAACATTGTAGGCAATTAGGCAAGGAGGTGTAGAACTAATACAAATAGAAGCAATGTTTGAAGGTCTGGGTAAGATTAATAACAGGTGAAGAAATCCTTTAAGGCGAGAGTAGCCGTCACATTTGGCAGACGTAGACCTGTGTATAAATAAATATCATTATTTCGTCTTTTAATAGAATATATTAAATACATTTTGATGACAGGTTTAGATCAAATGTATTTTCTCTGGAAGGGTGAGAACATATGCACTTCCACTGTTGTTACTGTGCTACATTGTAGCTATTTATATTTCCAAGCATTTTAAATACAGTGGCACCAAATTACTGTTATTACTGCTGTATCATCAGCATGGAAGTTTCTAATGAAAATACAAATCAATCAAAGGGAAGGCGTGATGCAAATCTATCTAAAAGGATTCAATTATAGATCCAGATTAAATTCAATGCTTTATAAATCAATCAAATTAATCAATGCCAGCCCCCTTATTTTTAGAGTAGAATATTGATGTGTGTATAGCGTATGAGTGCCTGTATAAAATAAATGCTTCCACACACCAGCAATGATCAGAAGTAACAAACTAAAAGGCGGAAAACTATCTTTAACACTTAGTGGACTTTAACCACTGGCTAATATTTGTGTCTACAAACCGCTCAGAAATTGTCAGGTTATTTAAAAAATGTATTAGGTGAAACATATCTATTTAAAGTTATTCAACAGGATTTTATTTAAAAAAAATGTAAATGCAGTAAAAACATTTTAATTTTTATGGTATACTGTAATAATGGCCATTGACAGCAGTACCATCGATGGGTGATGGTTTTATCCATCGTTTAATCCATTCAACAATTTATACTTTATGCATATGCAGGGCCGGTGCTAGGGTGTCCAGCGCCCTCCTGCAAACCATACATTTTGCGCCCTTTCACATTGCCATTGCAACAAGCTGCAGCCCGATTGTGGGAGTGTATGCAACATGCGATCCTATGGAGGATCTCGGGTGCATGTACATGTATGCACCATCTCAGTGCTGTGTCCTCAAAATGTTGCAGGCACTAAAGGTGCCCATACACGCTGCGAGAATCGCATACGTTATGGGCTAGACCGCATCGCACAGCATGCATGCAATGTGTGTGTGATGCAATCCGAAAGCAGTACAAAAAGTATGTGCAGCACTCGTGACTGAGATGGAAAGGAGGGGAGAGAAGGAGGAGATGGAAGAAGAGGGGAGGAGATAGAGGGGGCAGAGTGTTGAGGACTGGCAGCGGCACTGGCACAGCACACTGAGAAGAGGGAAGGAAGGGGAGGCGGCGCTGCTGCCTGTTCTTCATTTGATTGACAGCTGACACGCGCTGGGAGCAATGGGTAGGGGGTGGATCCGGACATGACATGTCCTCCAGGCATTCATAGACAGCGCTACATGCCTCAGCGCAAGTGTCACGGACATTTGCGCTGTCTGACAGCAGGCAGCAGTATGGAGATGCTGAGCAGCTCCCTGCGCGATGCAGGGAGCTGCTCAGCATCTCCATACTGCCGCCCGCTGTCAGACAGGCGCTGCGGGCATCGTGCAGGAGGCAGTGACAGTGAGGGCTGAGGCAGCTTTAGCAGAGCAGGGAGGGAGACAGCGCCTTTTCAGCATGGCGCCTCCCTGCTTTGCAGGAGCTGCTGAGTGGGTAGCGCCGGCCCTGTGCATATGTACAGATGACGGTCATCATGGCTGTGCTGCTGATGTTTACTTAGCATGTTGAATCCTGCCACCAATGCTTCGGCTTGATGTAAAACCACTTATCATTGATTCCGATCCACAGAATAATTAGTAAGTACCAATAACAGTGGCGGATCCAGGGGGAGTACGTGGGCCCGAGACCCTCTCTCGTTAATAGCAGTTTCAAAAGGCAGCAGCAGTAGCCATCAGCTTCTTTCAGTCTCCATTCAATAAAAGCCACTAGCACATGCAACGCTACACACAGAGCGAGGAAAAGTACTTATAGTGCAGAAATGTGGCCCACACTTGGCAGCAGGACTATTAAGAGTCAAACTGACTCTTTAAATGCTGCTTATCTGGGGTCAGAGGATGGGAAAGAGGTGCGGTGGACAATGGTGACAGAAGTTCAGTGAGGACTGTCTGACATTTGCTGACCTGATTGCCAAGATTTGGAGTAGGATGGAGAAAGGAGGAACAAACAAAGAGGGTCCAGGAGGAGCAAAGAGGTGAAGCCACAAGCATTGTGGCATTTGTGGTGTGAGATCTGCAGCCTGTCCTTCACTGAGGGGTAGATGCACGAAGCAGTGATAAGGGAGGAGCAGTGATAAAGTGCCTGGTACTTTATCACCAGCCAATCATCTCCTGACTGTTAAGTAACAGGCTGGGTTTAAAAAGGACAGTTAGGAGCTGATTGGTCAGTGATAAAGTACCAGGCACTTTATCACTTCTCCTCCCTTATCACTGTTTCATACATCTACCCCTCAGTAAGTAATGAGGAACTCTTACCACTTTAAAAATGTAAATGTAAATCTTGGGTACTTTGTACATACTGTATATCTATGTACTATATTGGCTGCAGTCCACTGCGCTCACTGATGCCGCCCGCAGTCCATTGTGCTCAGTGATGCTGTCTGTAATATATGTTGTTTCATTTAGGTAAAGGGTGAATGCTGTTCACTAAGATGGGAGTTGCCGTAATGAGAAAGTCTGAGACCGAAACCACCTACTGTAGCATACTTATGTTCAGAACAGTACCTTATCCCACATTCCTTTAATCAGTTAAATAATATTTCTGTGAACACTCATTTAAATGGAATATCCTTTGCATAGATTCTACTTTCTTTCATTGATTTAAACTTGTGTAAAACACACCTAGCAATGGATCACCTTCCTTCACATGGTCAGTTTATTAGTGCTTCAAAACACTACACTATTTCTAATATGATTGCTCGTATTTCTTTGTACCAAAGGTTCAATCTTACAGTATGTACACTTCTCTTCCAAGCGGGTCATAATCATTATTCAAGTTAAGTAGATAAACATTCAATTTAATTTATCATGATAGGCAGTCACTTATGGCTTTCATCAAAAATCTCTCATCTGGGTTGTCTTCAATGACCATCTGTTCTTCCTATTCACATTACTTCACACAGTGTGCAGCCATGAAGATTCTTATTTAATCTAGATCACATTGTTTATTCTTGCTCACTGTCATAATCATACATAAAAAGTAGGTATGTCATTTTCTTTCAGGGGAATCTTATTGGGCAATGCCTAACACAATCTTCAAAACTATTTATTTAATCTTTAACTGTATATTTTCCTCTTACATTCATATTTTTCATTCTTATTCATTTCTAACATTCATTTTAGTCATAGTGCACGTCTGTTTTTTCAACCAACAAATGTTATCTCTTAATTATATAAGTTGTACTTCATTACATAAAAAAAGTGAATTACAGTTCAAGACAACGTAGGACAAGTACAGGGTATATAAACGAATCGGTACTTGTTTCCTAGCACGGCGCCCACGATTTTCAATCGTATGGCATCTTATGCATTGTATCGCTTCGCATTCCATATAGCCACATGCGATGCGATTTTGCCCCCCCTATAGGATTTTTAATTGTATAAAGGGTGCTTACAATGTTACAATGTTAACTGTACCCCCACGCCACCCCCACTATGAACCCCAACCCGAAGCGTGGCGAGCGCAGCAAGCCCGTGAGGGGCGGCGGTACACGTCCTCCGACCTTTTCATACACCCACTATCCACGTCGGCTTGGAGTTGATTCTAGATAGTGTGGCAAGCGCAGAGAGCCACTTGGCCCGAAGTGTGGCGAGCGCAGCGAGCCCCGCGAGGGGACGCGTATTACTTTACATGTATTCCATGTCTACTCGCCACGCTTCGGGCTCGGTGGCTCGCTGCGCTTGCCACACTATCTAAGTTCAACTCCACGCCGACGTGGATAGTGGGGGTATGAAAAGGTCGGAGGACGAGTACCGCCGCCCCTTGCGGGCTTGCTGCGCTCCCCACGCTTCAGGTTGGCGTTGATACTGGGGGTGGCGTTGGGGTGCTTTTAACATTGTAAGCACCCATTATGGTGCTTATACAATTAATAATCTTATAGGGGGGCCATTTAACATAGAAAACACCAATTAGGGTGCTTATACAATTTAAAATTGTATACCATTGTATATGGCATTCAATGGCATTCAATGCGATGGTATACGATTTTAAATTGTATAACATCGGGTGCCATCGCGTAACATCGCATTGCATCGCATACCATTGTAAGACAAGTACCAACTAAACAGCAAACAACACTCATTGAAGTATCAGGGTGGCAGAAAACCAAGGGATTAGATGCCTATCGAAGGGAGTGTGGACGGAGTAGAAGTTCATTTAAGTAAAGGGGTGTACACAGGGAGAACTTTTAACAGGAGATTTTGACTAGATAGTCAAAATCTCCTAGAACACGGGTGTCAAACACTAGGCCCGCGGGCCAAATCCGGCCCGCCAGACCTCGTCATGTGGCCCGCGCGAGGAGATAGCACGCAGGGGCAGTGTGTCTAAAACAGGAATGCTGCGGGCCGCGTCCACGTCCGCGGCCGCCTTACCTGTTCCTCCACTGTCGGCGGCCATGTTCCTGTAGGCACATATGTATGCGGCTACAGAAACATGGCCGCCGGCCTCCACGGCTACGTGGAGGAGGGCCCGGCCGCCTGTTCCCTCTGATGCCCGGCAGTGACAGACACTGGGTGGGGACGTCATGACGATGACGCCGCCCGCCCATGCGTCTGTAGAGAAGTAGGAGCAGGCAGGGAAGCTAGACCGGGAGTCGGGGACAGTGTGGCCGCAGCAAGCAGTGAAGAAAAGCTGGAAGCCGCAGCAGCTGCAGGACAGACAGAGAAACAGTAAGTGAGGATGAGGATCACACTCACAATAAAAAAAATATATATCTGCTGTTTCCTGAGGTGTCCCTGTGTATAATAATAATAATGCCATGACTCCTGTATAATCATTTATGTGTCATGGCATTACTTTTATTATATTATACAGGGGGAGCAGTCTGTGGTGTCATGGCATTATTATTATACAGGGGGAGCAGCCTGTGGTGTCATGGCATTAATTTTATATTATACAGGGGGAGCAGCCTGTGGTGTCATGGCATTATAATTATACAGGGGGACCTACAGATACAACCGGCCCTTTGAGGGTGACCAAACTGCTGATGCGGCCCCCCATGAATTTGAGTTTGACACCCCTGTCCTAGAAGGTTAGCCAAAATCTCCCTATTTTATTCCTGCTCAGTCAATATTGTCTAGCAGAAAATGCTTAGCATAGATTGACTGTGCAGGCATGAAAATTTGGACTAGATCATAGACTATCATTGCTTAGACAAAATCGCTTAATCAAAATCTCCAGTGCATCTAGCAAAAATCTCTCCCAAAATTGCTTAGTCAAAATTGTCCATTAGTCAAAATCTCCCCGTGTATACACCCCTTTAGAGCTTGAAAAGCACATGAGGAGGGCCCAGTTTATGAGAGCTTACATTCTAAAGGGGAGGGGAAGACAGACAGTGGTGACATGGATGCGGTAGACAGTGAGCATGGGACAGAGGGCTAGGATGAGAGTTGGCTGAGGTTGGTGGGTCTTGAGAGCCCATTTGAAGTTTTGTAGAGAGGTAGAGAGTCTAATGGCTAGAAGTAAAAAAGGGAGGGAAATCTTGGAGGTACAGTAAGAGTGGGGGGAGGTACTCAGAAGGTAGGAGTAGTGGTGTACAATCAGAAGACCAAATAGGACAGGCGGTAGTGTAAAGGGAGATAAGGTCAGAGATGTAAATAAGAGCTTTGGGTACTTGTGTATTATCACGGCGCCCGATTTCATCTAAATCGCATCTGATATCACATCCGATTTATCGGCCGATTTTCTGCCGTTTTTTTGGCCGATTTGATCTGCGATGAGATTTTGTGGCCGATTTGCGGCCGATTGTCGGCCGATTTTTTGCCGATTTTCGTCCATTTCCTGCTGATTTGCATGTTATTCCATCCTTGCACACCCCCAGGTACTATGCGATGGTATGCGATGTGATTTTCGGGAAAATGCCCATGATTGTACAATTAAATATCGCATAGCAACGCATGCCAGCAAGTGGCATGCGATGCGATGTGATTCGCAATGTTAAATGCACCCACATTGTTAACGCCACCCCCACTATCAACGCCAACCCAAAGCGTGGCGAGCGCAGCGAGCCCGCGAGGGGCGGCGGTACGCGTCCTCCGACCTTTTCATACCACCACTATCCACGTCGGTGTGGAGTAGATTTTAGATAGTGTGGCGAGCGCAGCGAGCCACCGAGCCCGAAGCGTGGCGAGGGGATGCGGATTACTTTACATGTATTCCGCGTGCGCTCACCACGCTTCGGGCTCGGTGGCTCGCTGCGCTCGCCACACTATCTAAAATGAACTCCACGCCGACGTGGATAGTGGGGGTATGAAAAGGTCGGAGGACGCGTAACGGCGTTGATAGTGGGGGTGGCGTTAACAATGGCGGTGCATTTAACATTGTAAGCACCCATCAGGGTGATTGTACAATTACAAATCAAATCGCTTCACATGCATCGCATGGCATGCATCACATGCCACTATATTGCATGCGATGCACTACGATGGAAATCGCGGGTATGCAAGGTGTGCAATGATGGAACAGCATGCAAATCGGCCGGAAAAAGTGAAAAATCGGTTGGAAATCGGCCGAAAATCGGCCGCAAAATCGCAACAGATTTTTCCATGCGATTTGCTGCTGATTTGCAGCTGATTTTCGGCCGATTTCGTGGGCGCCGTGATAATACACAAGTACCGAGCTTTGTAAGTAAGTGTAAAGGCCCCCATACACTACGTCGACTTGTCCTAAGGACAAGTCGGCCTAATGTCGGCCCCGACTTCCCCTGAGCTCCCCCGGCAGCTCCTGATATGATTTGGTCGATTTATCACATGTAAATCCGGGGGGAGCTGTGGGAGAGCAGGGTCTGGGGGAGCTTGCAGGCGAGGGGGGCGTCAGGGTCCGTCCGGGGGAGCGGGGACCAGAGACCGGAGAGCAGGGTCCGGTCCATGTGTGATGAGAGAGGGTAGTCACCTAGCGGCAGGAGAGGTGGCGGGGAGCGGGGTCCAGCTGCAGGAGGGGAGCACGTCCAGCTGAGACTAGGTAGCGGCAGCTGCAGGCGGGGAGCATGGAGCGCACGGCGCATAACAGAGTCCAGGTAGCGGCGAGCTGGAGAATAGGAAACATCCTATTCAAAAGACTGGGCGGGCAGGGCGGACGCTGATTGGCTGAGCTCTCGTCCAATCAGCGTCCGCCCAATCTTTTGAATAGGATGTTTCCTATTCTCCCACTCGCCGCTACCCGGACTCTGTTATTATGCGCCGTGCGCTCCGTGCTCCCCGCCTGCAGCTGCCGCTACCTAGTCTCCAGTCCACACACTAGCTCACTACCCCTCCTGCAGCTGGACCGGACCCCACTCCCCGCCACCTCTCCTGCCGCTAGGTGACTACCCTCTCTCATCACACATGGACCGGACCCTACTCTCCGGTCCACATGCCCACAGACCAGCTCAATGCCGGCTGCACATAAGATTTATCTTATGTGCAGACCGTCCGACATCCAGATCTGATCCGATGCGCACGGGACCGCGCATCGGATCAGATTGGATGTCATACCCTACACGATTTGGGCAATTTCACCCGATTTCTCAGCCCAATCCTCCAGAATCAGGTGAAATCGGGCGCAAATCGTGTAGTGTATGGGGGCCTTTAGAAGCTTGAATTGGATGCTGTAAGGGAAGGGGAGCCAGTGAAGGGCTTATAAGAGAGGGGAGGTAGACAGAAGATAAGTTGGATAGCAGTATTGAGGATATATTGAGGAGAGAGGCTGTAGTTAGGGATTCCAGATAATAGCTTATTACAGTAGTCCAGCCTGGCAATGACCAGGGAGTATAAGGGTTTAATGGCATCCTGGGTGATAAAGGGTCTGATCCTGGAAATATTTTTGAGATAAAAGTTATCAGTTTGTGAGAGGTACTGAATGCTTGGTTTGAAGGAGAAGGAGGGGTCAAGGCTCACTCCAAAACAATTAGGATCTAGAGAAGATAGATTTCAATTGTCTTTATCATGTATTTTGGCAGTCTGAGTCATGGCCGTGACAAGACGCACTTAACGGTAAATGGCAGTTGTGTGGTAGACATGATGAGTGTGGCTACATCTGTACATAGAATAGAGTTGAAACTGCATTCATGGACAGAAAGGGAACAGAGGGAGGGAATGTAAGCACAGCACAGAAAGAAATGGATAGAAGGACTTGTTGGGAGTACGGGGAGACATTAATATTGTTTGACAGCCTTACAACCTCATTGTGAAGCCTCATTGTTTGAGATATAATGGGATCATACACAACTAAATGCCTGATTCGGACCTGTTCTCTAGGCTGCGTATTTTTGTATGCCTTGTAAACAGGTCAGCACCGCCGCGCTGAATGCCCCTCCTGGCTGCCCGTGCCACCAGCATCCTCTCGCTAGCATGAGAGAGGACATGTAAGATAACACATGCCCTTGCACGTGGCCATGGGGGAGAGAAATCATACGATGGTGGCTGACCATCAAATGATTTCTCTCCTTTGGTAATAAAAGTCAGTTAAAGCTGACTTCTATTCCTGCCGCATATCACAGAGAAGGAGGTGGGCACTGACATCATGTGATTCTAGGGGAACGCCCAGTGTTTTCATGGGGATGCCCATAAAACACTGGGCATTCCCCTGCAGTCAGTCCCTGCCCGTCCCTCCCCTGCCCGTGCAAAGGCCTCGGAGAGTGTGATACTCGCACATGAGCAGACCCCCCACCATCGAAAACAGGGCCGAATTCGGAGCCGTATGAACAGGTCTGAATCGGCCCCTAAATTTGTCCAGCCATTGGTTGCAATAGCACAGGTGAGTGCATTTAAAATGTAAAAGTAACTGTTTTTTTCTGTATCAGGATTTGATCTCAGTAAGAGGTAATACAAACGCCAACAGAGAAGAGAATTCAATGGTGAACTAGGCCGCAGCCTTTCTACATTTTTGGACTACCCATCCATTTCGGTTCAGTGTGCCCTTTTCCCTCCCACTACCACTTATATTTTTTAGATGATTGATTTGCCAGTGGAAGCTGTTTTCGTATTGAGCGGCAAGCACTTCCCAAATCAACAATTTATATTAAATCAGACATTTGGTGGACTATTGACATTGTGCAAAAATTGCACCCTATGATTAATATTGGAATTTATTTACCATCTAGATAAGTCAAACTGACGTAACCTATATTATAATACTTTTTATTATTTTTCATTCATTTAAATATATATATATATATATATATATATATATATATATATATATATATATATATATATGCGATTAATGTCTAAAATTTTTCCTTTTTAAACCATTTGGTGGCCACCTCAAAAAAAATTATTTTTATACTATGTTTATTATATACAAAATAAATGTTTTTATCATCATATTTTTGCATGTCCTTCAGCCTAAGGTATGTAAACCAAATTAGCGCAGTGCTTCCAGTGTGTCTAGATCGTTCAGTGGCACATCGCTGTGCAGCGATGTGTACTGAGCAATCTCAGCATTCTGAGCGATCTAGCTTCACTCAGACTGCCCATTTCCGCGAGCAGCGATATCGCCGGGAGATGTATAACCAGCCTTCTGGATAAATCTAGTCAGGTCCCTGAGCAAGAGACTGCACATCTCCCGTGTTTTGTGTAGTGGACGGTAGCGATGTTTAATCGCTATGCTTAATCTCTGGAGTGATCTGGATTCCGGGAAGCTCAAGGGGAATCTCTCTTGCTGAATCTCCCATGCTAAATCTCGCACAACCTCTATGGGCAGTATTCAATGAAAAAAATTTGCCGTGCATGGCGAGAGATTTTTTCTCTCGCCATGCACTCGCCCTGTTCCGGAGGGCTCGCTGCCACTCCTGCTCCCTCTATTCAATGTGGTTAAGACTCGCCGCCACTCGCGGCGAGTCTTAACCCCTGCAGCGGACGAGTGTCCGCGGCAGGGAGCTGGCAGGGAGCCGTGGGACGGTGGCAGCCAGGGAGATTAAAGTCTCCCTGGCTGCCCCAGAACATATGTGGAGGGGAGGTGGGCTCCCCGGGACCCAGGCAGCACAAGCTGCCCCCCCCCTATAGCCAGCGGGGGACCCAGTATTCACTGCACCCGATCGTGAATATGTAATGATCGGATGCAGTGAATATATGAATATCTAATGAGCGGCTCGAGAGCTCCGGCCCCCTGCTGGCTGCTCTGTGTAAAAAAAAAAAAAAAAAAATTGAAAAATATTTTTTTAAAAATTAAATATATATTCATGTGCTATAAGCACATGAATAAAAATAACATGCCCCTTCACAGAAAAAAAATCCTGATTTTTTTACACCAAAAAACAAAACAAAAAACCTTTTAGTTTAAAAGTTCACATTCCAGCTCTCCATGAAAAGATGGAGAATTCCACACGGAGAGAGACGGCGAAAATCACTTAGAAAGACGGCGAATATTTCACATTGAATAGGGTTGCTCGCTTTTGGAGAGCAAAATGCTCCGTCCAAGGCGAAAAAAGCACAAATTTGCCATAAAACAGGGCGAATTTTTCTCATTGAATACTGCCCTATGTGTGTAGGCTCCATAAGATTTAGGTAAAGTCTACATTTAGAGAAAAATATGCCTATTGTTAATGTTATACGGTAGGATAGCCCTCATTTTTTTTAGAGATAACTACAATTTTTCCTCTGGTGGAGTACTGCATCGTATCATATTAATCAAGAAGGGAGAGAGCACCTAAGCAAACAAATGTCTGCTGGTCTTACTTCACATTGGGAAATATTGTTTTAATAATATAGATGCTTAGAGTACTATGGTCAGCTTGACAACAGTTGCCTGTTGTATTGGGAATACAGACGTAGAAAAGCAAGATATAGACAAATACTGGTATTACCTTGTTTGGATGTGGAAGTTGTTCGTAGTGCCAGTGTGTTCATAGTCGTGGACAGCAGCTGCAAAAATCATTGCAAATATCTCCAGTTCTGTTAGCCAGTGCTACAAAAGCAAAATCAGATGATTGAAATAATCTTATTTGCTACTATTGTCAAATATCCAAGTATGTAATATTCTCTTTCATTCATTAAAGTCTATTGGTAAAATGAATTATCTGTAAAAATTACCGTCAAACATTCTTATTCCGTTTTGGAGTAAACAAGTCAACGTATAAGAGTAAATCTACTAAAACTTCTAAAAATAAAAGAAGGTGATGTTGCCTATAGCAACCAATCAGACTCCATGTATCACTTCTCTATTGCATCCAGGAAAATGATAGACTGAATCTGATTGCTATGGGCAACATCACCTCTTTAGTTTATTAGAAGTTTTAGTAAATTTACAACATATAGGCCCTGATTCGGAACTGTTCGCTAGGATGTGTATACTCTTAGCTTAGTGAACATCTGCCCCTCTGTATACAAAGCATTGGAGAGATTTCAATTGTAAGTAGATAAAGTACCAGCAGACCAGTCCTGAACTGTCATGTGAACAAAATGACAGTTGGGAGCTAGTTGGTTGGTAATTTATCTATCTACAATTTATCTCTCACTAAGAGGCAGTTTTATTAAGCTCAGTGAAGTGATAAATTGTCTGTTTTTTTTTATCACCGGCCAATCAGCGCTTACCTGTCATTTTTCAAACCAAGCCTGTAACTTAACAGGTAGGAGCTGATTGGCCGGTGATAAAAAGCAGACACTTTATCACTTCACCAAGCTTAAAAAATCTGCACCTAAGTGCCAAATGCACCAAGCTTTAGTAATAAAGTGAAGAGTGATAAATAACCAGCCAGCTGGTTATTTTAAAACCCAGGCTGGGTTTTGAAAATGAGTATTAGGAGCTGATTGGCTGATTTTTTGTCACTCTCCACTTTATCATTTTTTGAAGCTTGGTGCATCTGGCCCTAAGTCTTAGTACATAGACACCTAAGTTATGGTCTGTCCTACAGACCTTGGTAAGCAACCACCACAAGGGATCACCAATGCTCTATGCAGTACAGTATATGGCAGTCAATGATAATGTCTGTACAGATGGAGCGCCTCTAAACCTTGCCCGGGGATCGCCAGCATGCCTGCACTGGCGATCACCGGCGCAGAGGCGCTCCATCTGACTGGGACGCATGCGTGTCCCAGGTTCAGGACAGCGCCGTGGTGGCATCCTGCCTGTCTTCTCTTCAGGGAGACGTGCAGGGATAGGGGGGACGATGTGGCAGCGAGGGGAACCAGGGAGGCGGTGGGGGAGGTGGCGGGCAGCGGAGAAAGCTCCATAGCCACGGGGTGCACGCGCCCGTGGCAAGAGCCGACCGCTGGCGGGGGCTGGTGATAGAATCGCCAGCCCCTGCAAGAAAGAGGCCGGCTCCATCTGTATAATAAGGTGGTCAAGTATGTAGAGGATGACTAACTAAATTTTATACACTGGGATGGATGGGAGTGTTGTGATGAGGCTTTGCCCTGGTGACAGAAAAGGTCATCTTAACATAGTAAAATAGCTCACAGAGTAAACCCGATTGGAAGTATTGTAGTGGGGATAGCACCCTACACTGAATTATGAAATAGCAACTTAAAGGTCAAGACTTCAACTCTGATGATGAGGTTAAAGCTGCCTTGTCCTGATGTCAACAACAACCACCAGCTTTCTTCTCTGAAAGAGTGCTCAACTCGTCAAGCGTTGGTGCACATACTGTATGTGGAAAGGGATGGGGACTACTTTGAAAAGTGAATTGGGCATTACATAGAGCAGGGGTGGCCAAACCTGTCCTCAAGATCTACCAACAGTTCATTTTTTTAGGCAACCTGTGGACCTATAGTAGGAATGAATGCAGCATGTTTGAAAATGTGGCAGTTAGTAATGACTACATCTGTGCACCAGCTAGGGGATTTGGAAAATGTGGACTGTTGGTTGATCTCGAGGACCGGTTTGGCCACCCCTGACACAGAGTTATCATGTACAAAAAAGGGTTCAAATCTGTTCACAAATAAAAAAAAAATTATAGCCATGGAGGCATTACTTTTCAATCCAGCCTCGTATTATAATTTTTAATACATTTGTTTATAATTGGATATATGCAGTATGAAAATGGTGCCCTACTTGAGGCATGCTTGCATTAATGTACTAAAACATGTTGCTTTATATAAAGGGAATACCTTTTTTACTTTTTAAAAGTACATGTTAAATATACTTTATCATCATTCTTCCTTTAGCTACTTTGAAATTAAATAAAAAACATAGAAATACAATCAGATCAATATGTACTAGGTAGGAGAACTTGGTATGAAGAAACCTGCTTTAGTGATTTACTTGGTGAATAACCATGGAATACATTATAACAAAAAAACTTTTATTTTTATTTTTTATTAACCTGCTAAAGCAAGGGTTGGCATTATTGATTATGTCAAATGCTAGACTTGGGTATCATCCCATGCATTAACACAATTAACGACCACAGATCAGATTGCTATGGGAATAAGTGCCAAGAAAATTCTACGCCAGCACAGCTGGAAGGGGTTCACAACTTGCTTTTATGGATTTTATGGATATTAAAGGATGTTTTGCCTAACCTACAGCACTTTGAGCTTTCCATGATTTAACATGGTGTTAAATTTAAACATTTTATATTTTTCCTTGCACATTTTCCTTTTATTATTCCACAGGTATATCCACAACCGGACTTTTATGGCCTCATGACTGCACTTGTGTGACATTTAGACAATACAATATTTTTGTAAATGTCCATTTCTGTATATGTTAGGAATTCTTGTACTTGTTTACACGAATGTCCTATCCTCTAGAGCAGGGGTCCTCAAACTATTTTGCTCTGGGACCCCATTAGACAATAAAAATAATTACAGGACCCCAGCAAGTTACTGCAGAAGGTCATCACATCACATGTGTAGTCAGCAGACAGAACATACATGGCAGCATTGTGGAGGCACAAAATGATAGGAGGAGTCTAAAATAACAGACCATTCAACAGATCTTTCAGATTACTTGAATCACTGACTGAGATTAGAAAAGTCATCAGCCTGATGGTCAGCAAAAAGGGTCGTGACCCCATGCTGAGAAGGTCGGGACCCACTTTGGGGTCAGGAGCCACAGTTTGAGAACCCCTACTCTAGTAACACCAAATAGCTCTTATACAGTAAGCTAATCACAGACACTGGAATTTAGCCATGCCAAAACACCAATTGTCACTACCTAGTACATCTTAAACAAAAGAAGGCAGGGCAAAGTGGCACAATGGAGTGGCACAATCTAGGGTAAAAAGGCAAAGTACAAGGCTTATATGACTCGTGGATCAGGGCTGGGAGATGGCAATCGTGGCATTCACCTCCACATAGCATACAATCCTGCTCTTTCAGCAGCCATTACCTAATTCCTCTCTGGGATCAGCTGGCAGCTAGACTCTGCAGAGGAGAAAGAGGTTACGGCCACTCCAAGGAGGTTTGTGTGATCTGTGTAGCAGTGGCAGTGTGTAGCAGTGTGTAGCAGTGGCGACTCACCATGCTTTATTATGATTTATCCACAACTTTATACTGATTCCTACTGCAAAAATACTAATCCCAAGTAAGTACATACAGTAGCAAAACTGAGGAAAAGGTATGAAGCCTGTGTAAAACAGCAAAAAATAAATCCTTATGCTTTGTGTGCAACTTTATATCAAGTACAGTACTTTGCAACAAAAAACAAATCCTAAGGTATGTATTTAGCAAAGCTTGAAGAGAGATACAATTATGAGAGATAAAGTATTAACCAATCAGCTTCTAATTTACATTTTACGTGTGGCATTTGAAAAATGGCATGAGCTTATTGGTGGTATCTCTCACAATTTGAACTCTTGCAAAGCTTTTAGAGATGTGGGATGCCAGCTGATCCAAAGCATCAATATGGTGCAAAAATGATAGATTAGGTGTATTAACACACAACTGTACCTTACTACAAATTTAGGGGTTTATTCTGGTTCACTCGCAAAGACAAATACCTTCTCAAATGTGCACTGCAGGTGGGGCAGATGTAACATGTGCAGAGAGAATTAGATTTGGGTGAGTTATTTTGTTTATGTGCAGAGTAAATACTGGCTGCTTTATTTGCTCACCATGGCTATCCAGAGACGACTATGGGCCTTATTCTGGTCGATGCGTACTTTCGCGTACTCTTTCGGATGGCGTTTTTTAGCCGTCTGCGCATGCGTGGGCAACGCTATGCGCATGTGCCACTCATGGTCTCCGTACTCTTTCTCACTAACACCGTACAGAAATGTGCACCGCATTCACTCTGGAGATATGGGCGTATTATGGGCGTCATTCGGAACTACACAGGGGCGTAGTTTCAAAGTGGGCTAAACTGGGCGTAAACATGGGCGTACACGAGGGAGTGCACTCATTCTGGTAGGCGTGCATTCGGACAGCACACCGAATGCACACGAACCAAAAGGCAAGAAATATGCGGTGTCCATAAGCAAGTATTTCTTTGCGGACACCACTCGGTCATGCGCTAGGCATTCGGAACGCCCAATCACTACGGGCGCACCGCAACCAATGTCAGCTGAACACAATACAATCCTCTCCTTTACTCATTACTCATTAATTACACTCTTCTCATTGCTTCAATTGGAAACCTTGTAGCTTAAATGGACCATTACTAAACACACAAATATATGCTGCAGTTTTGACACACATTTACACTGCAACCAATGGACAGAACTTCCTATCACTAATATAAATATACATGTCACTTCTTCATTTACCAATAAAACCACACATTTGGGGATAAAAATATAAATTTATTACAATAACTTCAAACAGAAAATGGAAAAAGCATGTTTTTTGAAACATGCAACAAATTAAAAGGTACTATACCAGGAATGTACAAAAATAAAACAAAATAAAAAAATGTATTTTTGACATCGGTGCGTACGGCCAGGTTTCCGTCCGTTCTGACGCGGTAAGACCGTGCAGAATATATGTGTTTCCACCGCACACGCAAGGTTTGGATGTCGTCCGTAAACACGCCCAACACTTCCAGTGTGAGTCCGTCCGTATGCGGAGGTCCGGCGGGCGTTTCTTCGGACGATGTCCGCACAGCGTTGCGTGCGGCCCGCTCCGAAAGACCAGAATAACCTCCTATATGAGGATGGCTCCATCTGTATATTTTGCACATCTCTCAAAGAGGGTTCAGTTCTGAATAGATCTGAAACTTGAGCCCAGGGCAAGTGGAGGAAACTATGATGTTATATCAATCTCTTGCTCATAGAGCTAGAGCAATCAGCACTGCTATCGGATTTGAACCTAACATTGATGATCTAGGTGTGACCTGAATTTGAAATAACTTAATATTAAAATTTAGAACTGAGATATAAATGGTGCTGGAGAGTTTTAGGACTAAAACATTTAACTGACACCAGACTACAACCAGGATGTACCTAGTGCAATACTGGAACTGGAAGAAGACGGGAGCTGGAATAGAACTGGAAGATGACCGTACTGGAACCAGAATGCAACAGGAACTGAAACTGGAAGGTGACCGGACTTGAACTAGAAAGAAATTAAAGCCAGACTAGAACCAGTGAGGAACTAGACTGCAACTGGGCAGATAGTGCGGAACAAATCCCTTGAATTACCAAACTTGATTTGGAAGCTGGAGTAATACCAGGACTAGTTTACCAAACTGGGATTGATTAGGACAAAGCATAGTTGGTTTAGCAGAAGCCATGTTGTACTTGCGAATTGGTCTTAACAGGAAGATCCTTATAGCAATGAGTGAATGTTCATTACATTCTGCATCTGGGTTGACTATAGAATGTCAGATAACTGAATCCAAGATGGCACTCCTCATTCCTGGGTTTTGCAGGGAACTCTGGCATTCAGTCTGTGAGTCAGTGGAATTGGAGCACTGCAGAGTGACAATTATAAACATCCACAGAATACCGGGGGCGCTGTGCAACACAATGTGGACGTAATTTATTGCCAGCTGGGAGCAATATGCAGCACGAGAGGACCTCAGTGTCAGGTGAACCAAATACCTCATAGGAAAAAACTGCCTTTTTTAACCCCAGAGCATGCCAGTTCAATGTTATATATGAATCATATATGATCATATTAGCTACTAATAGGTTCACAGAGACTGTCCTACTAGACCTGATACAGCATCCTAATCACCCAAATGCTGGCACTTATTCCCAATAAACCGCTTTTCAGACCTGCGATAACACATGGATCCACATATCGCTGCACATTTTTCCTACAAAAAAAGGCTGTAATTGGATAGCCCGATACTTACCATTGGGCAAAATTGCGACATCGGCACATTTTTTTTATTTTTGGCCAAAAAGATATCGGGGCTAATAGGATACCAGTTATATACAGTATCATGATTGATTTTTCTGAACAATTTCAAATCCTTTCTTTTAAGATGAGAGAACCGTGCAGCAATATATGTAACACTCGGCCAGTAGCTGCCTATTAAAAAGGGTCATTTATAATAGAAATCATTAAATATTTATCTCCAAAAAAAGTCGGAATTTGATAAATGTTTGTTTACACTGCTGCTCTTGTAAATTCATGTATTAACAGAGTTCTCCTGAGTGTTTTTAATAGAGAAGCAATATCAGCAGACAGATACAGGGTCTCTGGAGTCTATGTACTTTTAATTAAGCTGTTTCATTAGAAAAGTAGAAGCTGGCAAATTAAACTACAGTCATTATGTACACGCCTTACTATACAAATGATCTCTTTTTTATAAAGTAATATTGTTCCTAAGAATGTTTTGCTTTTCTTTGCATTGTATCTTTACTATATATATAAATATATATATATATATATATATATATATATACACTTCCACAAGGTATACACTTCCACAAGGGTCTATTCAGACCAGGCCGGCACTCTAGAGACTGACACCAAATAAAGAGACTACACCATGTCGGCTGCGGTCAACGTTTCTGAGGTCCTTTAATACCTCTTTCATCAAGACATACCCGAAAGAGGTATTGAAGGACCTCAGAAATGTTGACCGCAGCCGACATGTTGTAGTCTCTTTATTTGGTGTCAGTCTCTAGAGTCCCGGCCTGGTCTAAATAGACCGTTGTGGAAGTGTATGTATTACATGGCAAGGTCACCGTGAGCAGCTGTTCTACTATTCTGAGTGCCGGACCCCTGTGCTCCCTGTGTGTATATATACAGATCCACAAGAGAAAAGGCACACGGACACCAGTCAGCAATTTCAAAACGATGTATTGGTCACTTGTTTGGTCACTTGTTTGTACAGGGCTGTTATCCTGAAGACGGGGTGGTGTCCCCGAAAGCGCTAGATAGTGCTATGCCCAATACATCGTTTTGAAATTGCTGACTGGTGTCCGTGTGCCTTTTCTCTTGTGGATCTGTATTGTATTTTTGGAGAGTGCACCGGATCAAGCTGTCTGGGAGTGCCGGCATATAAGGAGTATGTGTGTATATATATATATATATATATATATATATATATATATATATGTCAGGAATAAAAAGAACGTCACTCCCAGCTCTTTAAAAGTGCAAAAGACTTTATGTGTCTGTGCTGCCACTGGCGTTTCGAGCCTGTGGCTCAGTAACTGTCCTGAAGACGAGCCACAGGCTCGAAACGCCGTTGGCAGCACAAACACATAAAGTCTTTTGCACTTTTAAAGTGCTGGGAGTGACGTTCTTTTTATTCCTGACATGCATGTACCAGAGTATTACTCTGGATGAACGGGCACCCGGGCCAAGTCTTACCAGTACGCCAAGAGGTGGCTCTCAGTGCCGGACCCCTGTACAGATTATATATATATATATATATATATATATATATATATATATATATATATATATATATATAGAGTCGAAGAAGACCGCACTCTCACTACTTAAAATAGTAATTTCCGGGGTGTTCACAAGGGGTTAACATGGATCACCATGTGTCCCAAACATATCAGAGGATCCCTCCCTTGTTGGAGGGGGGGAAGTGAACACTCTCCTTATAACAATTGTAAAAAAAGTCACTGGGGTTGTAAAGTCAAAAGTAGATAATTTATTCCAATGTGTGAAATTTCATCAATGCCCCGACGTTTCGGTCCACAAACGGACCTTCCTCAAGGAGCTTTTAGATGGTACATCAGATCCAGATCCTCCAGGGCTGAGGTATAGGACACTGTATGCGCTGATGTACCATCTAAAAGCTCCTTGAGGAAGGTCCGTTTGTGGACCGAAACGTCGGGACATTGATGGAATTTCACACATTGGAATAAATTATCTACTTTTGACTTTACAACCCCAGTGACTTTTTTTACCATTGTTATAAGGAGAGTGTTCACTTCCCCCCCTCCAACAAGGGAGGGATCCTCCGATATATATATATATATATACAGGGGCGTAGCGCCAATATTTGCGCCCCCCGCTGGATAATTTCAGCGCCCCCTTCCCTAAATTTAGCGCTGCCCCCCGTTCTTACCATGCCTCCCCCTTCTACTAATCTGCGTCCCGGCGCCTGGCTCCTGGAGTCAAATGTCCATTACAAAATGGCCGCCTCCTTACCTTTTGTAAGGATGCTAGAGGAGGCCGTCGCTGCCTCCTCTAGCATCTTAAAAAACGGTCTGCTCTAAGGAGGCGGCCATTTTGTAATGGACATTTGACTCCAGGAGCCAGGCGCCGGGACGCAGATAAGTAGATATGCGGTCACCAATCCCGGCGGAATACAGACGCGGCGGGGGAGACAGCGGCCGGGGCACAGCAAGGGGTGGAGGGCAGTGGCCGGTGCCAGCATCCGGCGCCCACGCAGCCCCCGCTCCCCCAAGCAGCAGCGGGGGCTGCCTCACGCTATCTACGCCACTGTGTATATATATATATATATATATATATATATATATATATATACATAGGATTTTTGGAAGGAGGGCACACACCAATTCGCAGATAAAACTTCAATTTATTCAATCCATTAAAATATTGAACCTTAAATTGTCGTCAACGTTTCGGTCTGCATTTCAGACCTTCTTCAAGACAGGCAGCAAAGCAGCAAGAGATCTTACTCCAACAGAGACCTAACTGTTGGAGTAAGATCTCTTGCTGCTTTGCTGCCTGTCTTGAAGAAGGTCTGAAATGCAGACCGAAACGTTGACGACAATTTAAGGTTCAATATTTTAATGGATTGAATAAATTAAAGTTTTATCTGCGAATTGGTGAGTGCCCTCCTTCCAAAAATCCTATGTTGTGGTCTCGTGCCTTGAAGTGAGCACTACCTGGATGAACCAGTGAACTGTGTGCGGATTCCCTGTCTATATATATACAGAGGACAATAACCGGCACTCGCTTCCTCCACCTTGTAAATCCTGCTGGGATGCCTCCTTAGAACTAAAGCAACAGTTCAAAATAGTATGGTTGTAGAAAGTAGCACTCCTCAGACTTCTCTTAAGGATTTAACCCCTTCCTGACGCAGCATGTTTTTGCCTTCCTGACAGAGCCCTTTTTTTCAAATCTGACATGTATCACTTAAGTGGGGATAACTTTTTTTTGCTTTTACTTATCCCAGTGATTTTGAGATTGTTTTCTCGTGACACATTGTACTTCAAGTTAGTGGTAAATTTGGGTCGATACAGTCTGTGTTTTTTGTGAAAAATACCAAAATGTCGTAAAAAAATGGAAAATTTAGCAATTTTCAAAATGTTAAATTTTCTGCTTGTGAGACAAATAATCATACCACTCAAAATAGTTAATAACTAACATAGACCATATGTCTACTTTATGTTTCCATCTTTATTTAGCCTCCTTTTAATTTTTTTGGACACTAGGAGGCTTAAAATATGAATAGCAAATTCTCAAATTTTCAAGAAAATTTCAAACACTGATTTTTTTAGGGACCAGTTCAGTTCTGATGTGACTTTGAGGGACTTGTATGTGAGACACCCCCATAAATGATGCCATTTCAAAAACTGCACCCCTCACAGTATTCAAAACAGCATTTTGGAAGTTTGTTAACCCTTTAGGTGTTTCACAGGAATTAAAACAAAGTGTAGGTGAAATTTCAAAATTTCATTTTTTTTTGCAGATTTGCAATTTTAATACATTTTTCTAAGGAACACAGTATATTTTACTAGAGAAATGTGACTAAAAATTGATTCCCCCAATTCTTTTGTTTTCATAAGTATCCTATATGTGGCCCTAGTGTGCACGTTGACCAAACCACAGGCTTCATAATAGAAGGAGCACCTACTTGATTTTGGAGCCTCCTTTTTATGAGATTATTTTTTAGGCACCATGTAGGTTTCTAGGCACCATAAGATGCTAAAAGTTAGGAACCCCCCCACAAGTGACCCCATTTTGCAAACTACACCCCTCAGGGAATTCATCTAGGGGTATAGTGTACATTTCAAACCCCCAGGGGTTTCACCAATTGTGGTACAACTGGGCAGTGAAAATGAAAAATTAATTTTTTGACACAAAAATGCAGTTCTGGCTCAAAATTTTTCATTTTCACAAGGAATGAAGGAGACAAAGCACCCCAAAATCTGTGCCCCAATTTCTCCCGAGTACGGCAATGCCTCACATGTGACCAAAAAATACCATTTGGGTGCATGGCAGGACTCAGAAGGGAAGGAGTGATTTTTGGATTTTGCAGCTCAGATTCTGGTGGAATGTTGGTGGGTGCTATGTCGCATTAGCAAGACCCCCGAAGCACCAATACAGTGGAACCCCCCCACAAGTGAACCCATTTTGCAAACTACACCCCTCAGGGAATTCATCTAGGGGTATAGTGTACTTTTCAAACCCCCAGGGGTTTCACCAATTTTGATACAACTGGGCTGTGCAAATGAAAAATTACATTTTTTACACAAAAATGCAGTTCTGGCTCAAAATTTTTCATTTTCACAAGGAATGAAGGAGACAAAGCACCCCAAAATCTGTGCCCCAATTTCTCCCGAGTACGGCAATGCCTCACATGTGACCAAAAAATACCAGTTGGGTGCATGGCAGGACTCAGAAGGGAAGGAGTGATTTTTGGATTTTGCAGCTCAGATTCTGGTGGAATGTTGGTGGGTGCTATGTCGCATTAGCAAGACCCCCGAAGCACCAATACAGTGGAACCCCCCACAAGTGACCCCATTTTGCAAACTACACCCCTCAGGGAATTCATCTAGGGGTATAGTGTACATTTCAAACCCCCAGGGGTTTCACCAATTTTGATACAACTGGGCTGTGCAAATGAAAAATTACATTTTTTACACAAAAATGCAGTTCTGGCTCAAAATTTTTCATTTTCACAAGGAATGAAGGAGACAAAGCACCCTAAAATCTGTGCCCCAATTTCTCCCGAGTACGGCAATAACTCACATGTGACCAAAAAATACCATTTGGGTGCATGGCAGGACTCAGAAGGGAAGGAGTGATTTTTGGATTTTGCAGCTCAGATTCTGGTGGAATGTTGGTGGGTGCTATGTCGCATTAGCAAGACCCCCAAAGCACCAATACAGTGGAACCCCCCCACAAGTGACCCCATTTTGCAAACTACACCCCTCAGGAAATTCATCTAGGGGTATAGTGTACATTTCAAACCCTCAGGGGTTTCACCAATTTTGATACAACTGGGCTGTGCAAATGAAAAATTACATTTTTTACACAAAAATGCAGTTCTGGCTCAAAATTTTTCATTTTCACAAGGAATGAAGGAGACAAAGCACCCCAAAATCTTTGCCCCAATTACTCCCGAGTACGGCAATGCCTCACATGTGACCAAAAAATACCATTTGGGTGCATGGCAGGACTCAGAAGGGAAGGAGTGATTTTTGGATTTTGCAGCTCAGATTCTGGTGGAATGTTGGTGGGTGCTATGTCGCATTAGCAAGACCCCCGAAGCACCAATACAGTGGAACCCCCCCACAAGTGACCCCATTTTGCAAACTACACCCCTCAGGGAATTCATCTAGGGGTATAGTGTACATTTCAAACCCCCAGGGGTTTCACCAATTGTGGTACAACTGGGCAGTGAAAATTAAAAATTAAATTTTTTACACAAAAATGCAGTTCTGGCTCAAAACTTTTCATTTTCACAAGGAATGAAGGAGACAAAGCACCCCAAAATCTGTGCCCCAATTTCTCCCGAGTACGGCAATGCCTCATGTGTGACCAAAAAATGGCAGGACTCAGAAGGGAAGGAGTGATATTTGGATTTTGCAGCACAGATTCTGGTGGAATGTTGGTGGGTGCTATGTCGCATTAGCAAGACCCCCAAAGCACCAATACAGTGGAACCCCCCCACAAGTGACCCCATTTTGCAAACTACACCCCTCAGGGAATTCATCTAGGGGTATAGTGTACATTTCAAACCCCCAGGGGTTTCACCAATTTTGATACAACTGGGCTGTGCAAATAAAAAATTACATTTTTTACACAAAAATGCAGTTCTGGCTCAAAATTTTTCATTTTCACAAGGAATGAAGGAGACAAAGCACCCCAAAATCTGTGCCCCAATTTCTCCCGAGTATGGCAATGCCTCATATGTGACCAAAAAATACCAGTTGGGTGCATGGCAGGACTCAGAAGGGAAGGAGTGATTTTTGGATTTTGCAGCTCAGATTCTGGTGGAATGAATGGTGGGTGCTATGTGGCATTAGCAAGACCCCCGAAGCACGGTGAAATGATGAACCTAATAATCCATAGATGTGTGGTATATTTTAAAACACTCCTTTATACATAGGCCGGGTTTGTCGGGGCAAGTTTCACAGTGGAAAATAGTATCCTTTCTTATTCCCTTTTTATAGCAAACTTTGCACCTTTTTTGTGTCCTGCCCTTTCTTGCAGTGGAGGGGATTTCGTTAGGAAAATGCTGCCCTGGTACAATACGGGGGCCAGTACTAGAAGTACTGGGGCCCTCTGCCTGCTGGTTCCCAAATATTAGGCCCTTTATGACTTCCTCTTGAAAGTGCATAAATGTCCCCCTCTGGCTGGTAGAACGGAATAGCACGTAAGCGTTATACAGTGCCATCTGGATGATATACACGGCCAGCTTCTTGTACCAGATTTTTGTTTTCCGCAGGGGACTGTACGGCTTCAGTACCTGATCTGAAAGATCCACTCCGCCCATGTACTTATTGTAATCTAGGATACAATTAGGTTTTGAGGTGTGGGTACTGGTACCTCGTACAGGGATGGAGCTGGTACTGTCTCCATGAATTGTTGTCAGTATAAGGACATCCCTCTTGTCCTTATATTTGACCAACAACATATTTTCGGTGGATTGTGCCCTGCTTTCACCCCTTCTCAGTACTTGGGCAATGTGCGTTTTTGGGAGGCCTCTTTGGTTCTTGCGCATAGTACCGCAAGCTGCTGTACCTCTTGAACCAAGGGCCTTAAACAGGGGGATGCTAGTGTAAAAGTTATCCACATAGAGGTGATAACCTTTATCCAGGAAGGGGTGCACTAAATCCCAGACAATTTTTCCACTAACACCTACGAGGGAGGGGGGGCATTCTGGCGGTTCAATTCTTGAATCCTTCCCTTCATATACCCTAAACCTGTGGGTGTACCCTGAGGTGCTTTCACACAGTTTATACATTTTTATGCCATACCTTGCCCTCTTACTGGGAAGGTACTGGCGGAATTTAACCCTTCCTTTAAAATGTATAAGGGACTCGTCGATACAAATAAATTTTTCAGGGATGTACATCTCTGCAAATTTGGCACTGAAATGATCAATAACCGGCCTGACTTTGAATAGCCGGTCAAAGGTGGGATCATCTCTGAGTGGGCACTGTGCATTATCGGTGTAATGTAAAAATTTAAGGATTGTCTCAAAACGAGTCCGAGTCATGGCCATACGGTAAAATGGGGTGCTGTACAGAACATCTGTACTCCAATATTGCCTAATTTCTGGCTTTTTTACTATGCCCATATGTAACACCAGACCCCAAAACGTCATCATCTCTACTGCATCTACAGGGGTCCACCTAGCAAATGATGAAGTGGGGTTTTGAGCAATAAACTGCTGGGCATATAAAATACTTTGGTCCACCATTACATTTATAAAATCATCAGAGAAAAATAATTTGAAAAAGTCAATTTCTCTGAGACCTGTTGAATCAAATTGGATTCCTGGGATGGCCAAAAACTCAGGAACCTGGGGCTCAAAATTGTCTGGTGGTGGGGTCCATACGGGATCAATCATTTGGGGGGGGGGGTCTCAGCTGCTCTACGGGGGCGTCTTTGAGGGGGTCCCTCATCACTAGAGGAGGAAGAGGAGCTTAAGACGAATCCTTCAAATTCCCCGCTTGCATCACTGGCTGTGTCAGAGTCAGAGGCAAGCATGGCATATGCCTCCTCCGCTGAATACATTCTTCTGGATGACTGGGATGACATTTGGGATGACATTTGGGATGACATTTGGGATGACATTTTTATTTTTTTGTTTCTGTAAGTGTAATGTTTCAACACGTGTATAGTGTAGGGGGGGTACAAACTTTATTTCAACACGGGGGGTATGTAGTGTGTAGTGTGTATGTAGTGCAGAAAAAAAAATACTTTATACAGGAATTTGATCCCAATTAAAAAAAAAAAAAAAAATGAAGGGGTTAAAAAAAAAAAAAAAAGGTCCTGCGCAACAGGACACCCACAAAAGCAACGTGGGTGTAAAAAAAATTGAAAAAAAAAAATACCACAGCACTCTCCAAAAAAAAAAACAATTTAAAAAAACTGCAGAAAAAAAATTATATCAACCCTGTGCCAAAAATGCTGTTCAGTGATGTACGTCACTGATCAGCGGCCACAGGACACCCACAAAAGCAACGTGGGTGTAATAAACCACAGCACTCTCCAAAAAAAAAAAACAATTTAAAAAAACTGCAGCAAAAAAATTATATCAACCCTGTGCCAAAAATGCTGTTCAGTGATGTACGTCACTGATCAGCGGCCACAGGACACCCACAAAAGCAACGTGGGTGTAATAAACCACAGCACTCTCCAAAAAAAAAAAACAATTTAAAAAAACTGCAGAAAAAAAATTATATCAACCCTGTGCCAAAAATGCTGTTCAGTGATGTACGTCACTGATCAGCGGCCACAGGACACCCACAAAAGCAACGTGGGTGTAAAAACAAAACCCCACTGCACTCTCCAAAAAAAACAAAAACTGCAGATCAGTGATGCAGTGATGCAACACTGATTAGCAGTGAGGGGCAGCAGGCACACAAATGTGACAGGGTATATATAAAAAAAAAAACCCTGGACCCCCAAAAAGTTGCTGATCAGTTAATTAAATTAAACTGATCAGCACAAAAGGGGGGGCAGCAGGGGGGGCAGCAGTCAGTTGCACAGGCAGCACAACCTTTGGTGCAACTGACAGGTATATATATAACAAAAAAAAAAAGTTGCTGATCAGCACAGATATACTGATCAGCACAAAAGGGGTGCAGCAGACACAAAATATAGCACTCTCTATCACTCTTTATCACTCTCTGTCACTCTCTGTCACTCTCTGTCACTATCTGTCACTATCTCTCACGATCTGTGACTCTATGACACTGCAGCAGCAGCACACAGGAAGTCACAAGATCCAGGAAGCATCCAGCTGCTGGCAGCACGCTACCAGCGGTGATCAGCGGTGATCAGGTAAGTATCAGGCAAGGTTCAGGTATGTATAGCACAACAGAGTGGCCGGTGACCGCTCTGCACGCAATTCCAGACCGGAATGGCGTCTGCAGCGCAGTCACCGTTAGTTTAAATGACGCGCCTTGGCTGTGATTGGTCCGTCGGTCCGACGGACCAATCACAGCCTTGGGGGCAGGTGGGGTGAGGTGGGGTGAGGTGTGGTCATCACCGGTGACCCCCTCATGCCCCCTCACACCCGGCGGTGATTGACACCTGTGTTACCGAGCGTCTGATTCGCCGGTAACACAGGAAAACGCTGCGACTGGCTGTTCACATTGAACAGTCAATCACAGCGATCGCCGACGGGGGGGAGGCATCGCCACCCCCCCTGGGCATGCAGGGACATGTCTGCTGTCAGGGACAGCAGACATGTTTAAACTGTCACCGCGTCTATAGACGAGGGGACAGTTTAAAGTCATGACGTATATATACGTCATGTGTCGGGAAGTACATCCCGGCCATGACGTATATATACGTCAAATGTCGGGAAGGGGTTAAAGGATATACCTCAAGGATATACCATTTTTTTCCTGGTACCATTGGTTCTGGTGTTTGGGGGCCATCAACTCCCCTTCAATCAATTGCCTTTTTTTGGAGAACATAAAACAGTCACTAAATGATATTTAATTGTTTCGATTGATCATCAGTGATTTTATGTTCGATTCATCATATGGGAACATGTTATAAATACACAGTCTACCCATCTAAGACGATTGCCTTGTGTGAACCGGTCTTGTATCAATCTACTTTCAATGCCCCTGATGAAGTCAAGCCATTGACTAAACGCGTTGGGCTATCAACATTATTTGGAAGATACATTTATTAAAAATTATTTTACCCCCAATCTGTCTGCACTAATGCGAATACCCACATCGCACACACATCTTTCTGTGCCTCAACTTATTACATTTAAACGACTTCATAGACCTTTGAGGACCTCATTTAGAGCATTTACACTATTGTTTATTGTTGACAACTGTATGTCTCGCTGCGCCGAGATAAGCAGACTATTCCCATAATTCAATGTATGAATCCCCTGTTATTTCTTTCAATATTCAATAAAAACTGATTATACAAAAAAAAAACTATTTTCCTTTTTACTATACACTGGATTTCACCATGTACTTATTGTATTTTATTGAGTGAATATATATTAATTGCATTGTGAAAATAGAGGCGCACTGTGAACCTTCTATCTTTATATATATATACTGTATATACATATATATATATATATATATATATATATATATATATATATATATATATATATATATATATATATATATATACATATACATTTCTCTTTTCCCACATTCGTAAGTTTAAGGACAAGTGAGTTTATTTTTCAATTTGCAACACTCCACTATTGCAGCATATTTTACCACCAGCGCCACAGCTCCCAGCTCTGTGTGCCCTTCCGATCACAGAACCAGCTCTGCCCGCTGCCACCCACTGTGCAGAGATCCCAAAGCACAGGGTGGCTGAACATAGCAGGATGATGCCATGAAGCTGTATATTCTGAGAGGCATCATCTCACTATGCCCGCCATCTTGCCGCCTGCACTGTGCTGCAGTCTGAGGACTCTGATGGGTGAGCGGCTCCATTTGCCCCCTGCCTTGCGCTGGTCCTTGGGTACCCCAGCCATCACATCCTCTGTATTTACCAGCCATTGCCCTAGGACAGAGGAAGAGCTCTGGTCTCATGTTGCTGCAGACGGGAATGTCCCTGGCCTCTCGATCCTACACCAGTAACCTCCCTCTGGCACCTTGATGCTGCAGCTGCCTTTTTTCTGGAGTTGGCTTCACAAATCATTTTCATATGACCGACGGCTAGACTTACCTTTATGCTGCCCATGTTGTTTGGTGGAAATATATTAACTTTCTGCTTTGTGACAATCTTCCATTTGCAACATGCTAGTCTGATGGATTTTTTGTTTGTTTGATTTTGTTGTTTGCTTGCCCTGAGCTTCTGCGTCATTGTATGCTATGTATACTGTTTGCACACCCTGATAGAAGAAACCTACACAAAACAGCCCATATGCTTGCCTCCAACCATAAATGCCCTGGGTCCAGCATGACTGCATCACATGGTACACTTATGGATGGGATGAAAAATTCATGGATCTAATGATCAATTTAGGACCAGGGCCGCCATCAGAGGGGTGCTGGGGGTACAACTGTCTTGGGCCCCGCCACTCTGGCAGAGAGGGAAGGGCCCGGTCCCTTCTGTTGCACCCTCTCCCTGGGCGACGGTCCCCCCATGGCCCTGCTTCCTGCCAGCCACCTACATTTACAGTGACAGGCCGCAGGTCAGTACAGCAGCACATGCCAGTACAGCAGCTTGCAGAGGAGCCGCAATCCTGAAGAGCATGGAACTGCGATGCAGTCTATAAGAGGAGAAAGGTAATTTTCAAATAGCACAGTAGTGGGGGTGTCGGGGGCCCTGCCTATTTTGACCGTCCTGAGCCACGTAATTTCTGATGGCAGCCCAGTTTGGGACCCTACTCCTAGAATTAGGACACTGTAACCACCCATTTTTTGGCATCTTTTCCAGGTACTGTAAAGTATGACCTATTCTATCCAGGGTAATCCTATGTAGTGCACTTCACCTTGTACTTTTTATGGAGTGAAATATAAAACCCCATGTATTAATTACCCAAAATGTCTGCACCAACACTGCAATATGCTCATTGTGCTATCATGTTTTTAATGTTTTAATTATTTCTGTTTTGTTCTCTACTTGCTGTAATACCAAATGTTTTGTAATGTTTTAATGCCTGGAAAGTGACTTTGAGTCCTCTGGAGAAATTTGCTATATAAATAAAATTGTAATTATTATTATTATTATTATTATTATTATTATTACTATTATATTAAGATTTTTCAAGATTTATTTATTGGTAAACTAATTTTTCAACATTTCATGGTCAAAATTATAGAAATTATATAAAAGGTTAATTTGACAGTGGAATAGCATGGTGACAGTAAAATTACATACATGTTAATGTATGCAAATAGGTCAGGAATTAAGGTTATTTTAGGCATAATAATGTCTATCCACATATAAATAAACAATAAATAAATTCCACAAAAAATAGGGACAACCTTAATAAATCATTTATTTATTAAATTCTTTTGGGGAAAATAATTTAAAAGTTAAATCATATTTAAAATGTCAAATTATTTTAATAGAACAATTTTCCTCTAATTCAGTCCAATTTAATAATATTGAATACAAAGTTTGGAATCTAATCTCTAAATAAAATATTTTAGTTTTAATGTCAGTAAGCCAGAGCCAAAATAATACCCTTTTTACACGAGATTTTGAAATGGGAAATTGACAGGTAAATCCAGGTCGTGTGTTCGTGTGTAAAGACCAGTCCGGGTTCATTAATCATTTTTGTGAACCTTAAATGTCCCATCCATCCATTCAGCCCTTGTCCCTGTGACTATGGGGGTTATTCGGATTCACTCGGAAAGGCACATATGCACTGCAGGTGGGCTGATGTAACGTGCAGAGAGGGTTCGATTTGGGTGTTTTATTGCTTCTGTGCAGGGTAAATACTGGCTGCTTTAATTTTACATTGCAATATAGATATCAGTTTGAAGTAAACCCCCCACCCAAATATAACTCTCTCTGCACATGTTACATCAGCCCCACCTGCAGTGCATATGGTTTTGTCCATTAGAGAGTGATTGTGCCTTTCCGAGTGAACCAGAATAAGCCCCCATGTGTGGTTCGTGATCTAGTTGCTGTTTCACCACCTAGCCCCAGCATCTGCTGCCAAATCAATCAGAAGGAAGAGTTGGTTTGGAGCAACTGTGTATGCTGAGGGAATAAGAGAATTAATTTGCAACAGTGAAAGCTCTAGTACTCAACATGGGAGGAAGCATTAACTGTGCTTGAAATAAATCTATGCTAAATTTATTACTACTACACTGGTTTTGTCCTATGCAGCAGTGGAGCGTGTACAATGTTCTGCATTTAGTAATCAATGCATCTGGATTACAGCCTTGACAATCAGCCAGTGGGTGTTATCTACAAATGTTTTATGACCCTGGGAAGCAGTGGACCCTGTACAGTGTTCTTCATTTGGACATCAGTGCATCTGGACTGCAGCTTTGGCAGTCAACCAGGAGGTGATGCGCATTCAGATGGATGACCTGCATGTGCATCACCTTGAAGGGCAAACCAACAGTACTTAAAAGTACACCACAGTTGGAATTGGTTCAATAAACGTTGAACATGGAACTATCTGCTCTTGTTTGAACCACTTGGCACTAAGATGAAATGTAAGTTCTACTTTTATCCTGGTTAAGGAACTGATCTATATCATATGGTGTGTTCATCTAGAGTGCTGGAACAAGTTTACATTTAGGATCTTATTCTGGTTGACTCAAAAGGCTGAAAAATTCCGCATGCCTGCCCCCCCCCCCCCCTTGCATGCTGTGATCCCCCACAGGGCTGAAAATGGATGATTCGCATAATCATCCATTTGCAGCCTTGGGTGCGGAGGGAGAAACTATTCGATGGTCAGCGACCATGGAATGATTTCTCCAGTGCTTGCAGATCTGAGACACCTTTGTGGAAAGCAGGTGGGCAGCTGACATCTGCCCCCCGCACCTGCGTCATCTTGCCATTACCATGGGAACGCCCAGTGTTTTCATGGGAACACACATGAAGCACTAGGCTTTCCCATGGGCTCTGCCCCCCCACGGCAGCCCCATGCCCCCGACCACACTGCTAGGTGCGAAGATGCAGTTCATTGTGTCCGCTTGCACCAAGCATCTGCACATGTGCAGATGCTAAAAAATTAAATTGCTTACACAAAAACACTAAAAATACAAATGCGCGGGAACCGATTAAATAAAAATTACCCCCTTAGGTTCTAACAGCTCACTTTCCTTGTTTTTAACTTTTAATGACACAGTTTTGCAGGGTAGACATGGGTGCAGTGTGAAAGGGCACTACCTGGCGATAACTTGTGGCGTGAAAGTGGTTTGAGAAGAAGTGATACGGCTTGGCAAAAAAAATATGTTTGGGCCTAGTATTTAGTTCTGAAAGGGGTATTAAGGAGCCCATACACGGTCCGTTGTGTATGGCTCCGTTCTGCACTATGCGATGCGCGCTCCCGCGCATCACATAGAACGGTACAAAAAGTATGTGCTGCACACTAGGTACACATCGGATCGGATCGCAGTGCATGCACACTGCATGCACTAGGGATCCGATCCGATGTGTGCTAATTAAGTCCCAAACGGATCCGTTAAACGGACCGTGTATGGGCTGCTTTAGTGTTACTGTGGTTTGTCAAAGCAACTGCATACACCATCTGATTATTTTGGACTGAGATTACCAGTCTAAGGGTGGGATGTTCTAAAATCCGCTGCCCATTATCACCCCCCTTTGCCGGCCACCGCATTCTTAATAACAGCATATGCTCTAATATATGCGGTTATTAACACAAGGGACAGCTCTTGCGATAAGGGCTGTCCCTTGCGATGCGGTGCTGGCACTGGACTTCCAGGTCTGTGACCCGGGAGTCCATCTGCGCATGCACAGAGAGACGGCGGGGGGCATGCCAGCAGGGATCCGTGACGGATATCTCACAGTAGCGCTGCGGTAAGAAGCCCATAGGCTTCAACAGGTAATCGCCAGCTTTTGCTGGCGATTTCCTCTGCAGCGCTGCCACTGCGGAGGGGCCATAGAGCATACATAAATGCAATAAAAACCCCGATAACGGGGTTTTTACCACATTTCTGCTTTAGAGAATGTCCCCCTTAAGAATCTGCTTCTAAAGTAAAATTATTATTTTTGTTTGTAGATTTGATAATGCCAAACATGCAAGTATTTGGAGCAGAATAATTGTTAAATTGATAACTGCATTTGGCAGACATAAAGAAAAAAATGTTTGGTGTATAAGAAAATTGTAAATTGTTAATTTGCAGTATGACACTTTTTTAAAATGCATATGCTGTAACTGTGTTCCTGCTGATCAATACAATGGTATTGTAGAATCATGAAAAATCATGAAATATGTGAACAACTCTGACATATATATATATATATATATATATATATATATATATAAACACACACTGTATGTATGTATGTATGTATGTATGTATGTATGAAAATTGTTTAAAACAATTGAAACGTTGAAAAACTATTAAGCCTGTGTGAGGCTGTTATTTCTTCAAAATCCGGGGAGTGCTGCCAGTGGGGAAAATATTGGAGACTTCTATGGTCTGGGAGGGCAACCAGGTTTAACCATAGTAAGTGGAGAGACGGTCATTTGGTGTATGTGTATATATATATATATATATATATATATATCCGGAAAAAAGGGGGGTTGTGACCTTAACCTGCGCTTTTTGGAAAGCAGCACTACTCTAGGGCCTTGCTGTTAATAGAGGTCCAATGGAAAGAGATAAAGAGAAAGACGTAGAGGTGCGCTTAGATGTGTTTCACCAACAACAGACTTCTCTTAAAAATAGAATGTGTTTATTCCAAACAGTAAAAAGATTTTCATATATAATATATAAAATACAGAATAAAGCAATTTTCCGGTAAGTATTTTCACATAGGTGTATTGATTCCTGATTTGACCTCAGTTGTATATTGGTCTGAGAAACCCTACGCATTTCGTCCCCTAGGGACTTCTTCAGGGGTAATACACCGAGATCTATAATGGTAAAACAATGCTGTAAATGGGTAATGTTTTAATAACCAATGAAGCAAAATAGGGCGGTAGGAAGGAACATACGAAAGAAGGAGGAGGAAGGAGAGTAGGACCAGTGATCTTTACCGTGGAACTGGGGTAGCCAACCCTAGTCCTCGAGAGCTACCACCAGTGCATGTTTTGCAGGTCTCCTCACAGAATCATAAGTGAGCTAATTAGCTCCATCTGTGTATCTTTTAAAATGTGTCAGTGATTAATGAGTGCAGCTGTGCAGCAGCTAGGTTGTCTGGAAAATGTGCACTGTTGGTAGCTCTCGAGGGCTAAGGTTGGCTACCACTGCCGTGAAGGATGGAATTAGAAGAAAAAATGAAAAGAGCCTTTGGGACCGGTGGTCTGATTCACCCAAGTGTGGATATAATATGTAGGTGGGTAACATACCATTCGGTTTAAACGGTTATCACTCATAGATATACTGTGAGAGGAACCTTTGCGATGTACAAGTTAAAGTGTGTCCGAAGTAGGTATTCGTGAATCACAAAACGTCTGGTATTCGATATCATGAATATTGGCGTGGTCTGAAATAAGTTAACAAGGTGCCAATAAGCATACATAATGTGCTCCTCAGATGAGCCCTTGCTCGCGTCATAATATGTTTAAGCATTTACATTAGCTATATCAGTATTGAACCGTTTTTTCAAAAGGGATTCAATAGAACTTCCAATCTTAAACACGCGTTACTCAATTTACAAAAAGACACATTACAACTAGGCCAAAGCTGGCATTCTTCAAATCTGACTGTAAGGAGGATAACTACGTGATTCGACATATAGGAATTATTCACACTGTGCTAATTTTCAATTAATATTAATTGAAAATGAATCTGACTGTAAGGAGGATAACTACGTGATTCGACATATAGGAATTATTCACACTGTGCTAACCTGGTCAATTAATATTAAATGCTTGGTGAAAAAGGCTCATCAACGCCTTTTTTTCCTTAGGATGTTGAAAAAACATCAACTTTCACATCGTATACTGTTAAATTTCTACCGATGTGCAGTTGAGAGCATCTTGACCAGCTGCATTTCTGTTTGGTATGGAAATTATACCACTGCAGAAAGGAAACTTATACAGAGGGTGATTAAATCGGCCCAACGTATAATGGGCACTACACTCCCGTCTGCTGAGGAGATTCAGAGTAAATGCTGCTTACGAAGAGCACACAATATTTTAAAAGACATAACTCATCCGGCAAACGGATTATTTGTGCTATTACCGTCAGGTAGGTGGTTTAGGTGCCTACGGAATAGGACGTCTAGGATGAAGAATAGCTTTTTTCCAAGGGCTATTGTTAAATTAAATGGGGAATGTAGTTTGGGTGGGGGGCTAATGGGTTTTTAGTATTCATTGTATAATTGTAAACTCTATGGACTTCTGGTTTTTATAATATGGATGTATACGGATAGATGCTAAATTGAATTTTGTTGTCCTAAATTAGGAGAATGACAATAAAGTTGTATCTAATCTAATTTTCAATTCATAGTGGTGCAGAATATAACATCAAATATTAAAGTCATTGTGGTGCAGAATATAGCATCAAATATTTAAGTCATATACACATTTCTTAGCCTGATAGGAACATTCACAAACTTACGGTATCACATCATAGTTAACAACCAATGCAAACTGTGTTAGAAGAAAAATGTACATACCAAAAATGAACAATAATTCAACACCTCTCATGCTGTGTCCTTTCCAATTCTGCAGTATATTCTAAAAATGATGGTAATAAATACTGGTCTATTAGGGTGTAATGTCACTCTTTTAACTTATAGTAGGTCGCGGTTATATTATAGTAGGTAGCTTTATGCCATCAGGCGAAGAGCCACACCTGTAAAGTGGTTTACTCTCAGTAGTATATTGGACCCTATGTAACTGTGTAAAAGTTAGATCTGGAAATTCATTTTCATTACATATTATGCGGCGAATATAACCGCGACCTACTATAAGTTAAAAGAGTGACATTACACCCTAATAGACCGGTATTTATTACCATCATTTTTAGAATATACCGCAGAATTGGAAAGGACACAGCAGGAGAGGTGTTCAATTATTGTTCATTTCTGGTATGTACATTTTGCTTCTAACACAGTTTGCATTGGTTGTTAACTATGATGTGAAACCGTAAGTTTGTGAATGTTCCTATCAGGCTAAGAAATGTGTATATGACTTAAATATTTGATGCTATATTCTGCACCACAATGACTTAAATATTTGATGTTATACAGTATTCTGCACCACTATGAATTGAAAATTAGCACAGTGTGAATAATTCCTATATGTCGAATCACGTAGTTATCCTCCTTACAGTCAGATTTGAAGAATGCCAGCTTTGGCCTAGTTGTAATGTGTATTTTTGTAAATTGAGTAACGCGTGTTTAAGATTGGAAGTTCTATTGAATCCCTTTTTGAAAAAACGGTTCAATACTGATATAGCTAATGTAAATGCTTAAACATATTATGACGCGAGCAAGGGCTCATCTGAGGAGCACATTATGTATGCTTATGGGCACCTTGTTAACTCATTTCAGACCACGCCAATATTCATGATATCGAATACCAGACGTTTTGTGATTCACGAATACCTACTTCGGACACACTTTAACTTGTACATCGCAAAGGTTCCTCTCACAGTATATCTATGAGTGATAACCGTTTAAACCGAATGGTATGTTACCCACCTACATATTATATCCACACTTGGGTGAATCAGACCACCGGTCCCAAAGGCTCTTTTCATTTTTTCTTCTAATTCCATCCTCCATGGTAAAGATCACTGGTCCTACTCTCCTTCCTCCTCCTTCTTTCGTATGTTCCTTCCTCCCGCCCTATTTTGCATCATTGGTTATTAAAACATTACCCATTTACGGCATTGTTTCACCATTATAGATCTCGGTGTATTACCCCTGAAGAAGTCCCTAGGGGACGAAACACGTAGGGTTTCTCAGACCGATTTACATCTGAGGTCAATTCAGGAATCAATACACCTATGTTAAAATCCTTACCGGAAAATTGCTGTATTATGTATTTTATATATATATATATATATATATATATATATTTTTTTTTTTAAATCTCTTTATTTATATACACCGTAGGAAAGTTTGACAATGAAAACATTGCAATGCAGTGTGCATATATGTTGACATAACAGTAAAAAGAGTACAAAACCGATATATATATTTCTGTATGCATAGTCATGAAAATAAAGACCAAGCTTATAGCCATATCCATTGGTGCATTTCTTTTTTTTTTTTAAACAGTAAAAAAAAAGGGGGGGGGGGATTGTGATTAACAACCACAGAGTCACAAATTTAGTAACAAACAGACAAAAAAAAATAGAACCAGAATAATATTGGTTACAGATAGGCACTAAGAGAAGCAATTACATCATACCACACTGGGGAGTTGTCTCTGGAAATGAGAGAACCACGGACCCCAGACACCGTGGTACTTGTCCACTCTATCGTGGAGAAGACCAGTAATATATTCCATTGATGCTATGGACCAAATTTTATTTACTAAAGCTGGCATCGGGGGAGCAGAAGGCTGTTTCCACTGTGTAGCAATGACGAGTTTAGCTGCATTAAAAATATGGAGACAAAGTTTATCCTGGGGTTTAGGTATCCCACTCAATGGCTTGCACAATATGTATTTTATATGAAAATCTTTTTACTGTTTGGAATAAACACATTCTATTTTTAAAAAAAGTCTGTTGTTGGTGAAACACATCTAAGTGCACCTCTACATCTATATATATATATATATATATATATAAATATATATATATATATATATATATATATATATATATATATATACATACATATACACACACACACACACACACAGAATAAATCCCTAGAGGATACAGGACTCAACAGATTTTGTAGAAGTGTTCAAAAACCAAAGGGTCCAAGGTTTATTCCACGGGTAAATACAGAAAACCTGCCAACGTTTCGGTCCATAAAGGACCTTCCTTAAGGCAGTCACAATGTATACAACAGCAATCAATTGTAAATCCAAGGTTCAATGTATATACTGTAGAAATGGAACTTAGGGACCAAGAGAAGGCTGCCTGGGGCCCTGCTTTTATAGGGAGTGTAACACTGAGAAATGCATAACATCACTTCCTGTGCAACCCGGAAGTACAGGCCATGATGTAAGTGTGGCCACGATCGCCAGTTCTTAAGGCAATCAGGGGCAGCCAACAGACTGTGCTAGACTGCAGCACACTTCTATCCAGCATGTGCTTATGCTAAGTGAAGTAAAGGGGTAACTGGGCGCATTGCTGTGCAAGTACCGGAGCGGGTCATATGACCGCATCACATGGCTATATGTGGCTGGATCCCTCATTGGCTGAGGATGTCACATGTGCTAAGTGTTGATAAACATTGGTAGTAAACCAGCTACAGCTGCTGGGGACTGAATGCACTACTGTGACGGATGTGGTTCAGTATAACTATATCACATGCAGCGGGGGTGCTGCTGCTGACCATAGTAGCGAACAATCTGCTGCAAGCAGGGCCTAGGCAACCAGACGGGGGAGTATATTGGGGGTTTACTTCAAAGGGTAACATTTTAAATGTGTTACTGCAGTAGCGAACTACACAAGGCATTTTACACTGACAGTATATGTACTGTATAACAGAAGGACTATTTCAGAGATATGAATATTGCACTAGTAGCCTTAAAGCCCTTGTACTGTAGTCAGATTTAGTTTTTTCTACTAGTGTCTCATACGAGGCCATCAGGTATCATGGAAACCACATTGTTTCCTCCCCCCCCCCCAGTGCACTGTTTAAGTAACCATTTTTTGTTTTAATGGGGGTCCCGCACCCCACATATAGATATAGCAATAGGGACCCCAAGACACAGAGAATCCTTGATGACAGCTTGGGGGCTTATTCATATACAGTATTTGCAAAAATATATGTAACCAAGATCTCTGAATTCTACTATGATGTATTCCCTTTCATGCACCTCAGTGATATACCCAGTGCCGCCGGGCCTCTGTAAAAAAGTGGTGTGGTCATCTGGAGGGGCGTGGTCACCAGAGAGGGTGCAAAAAAATCAATTTAGCTGGCGGTGCAGGTTGTGTATGGGCAGCCGACCTGGAAGAGAGGACAGGCTGAGAGAGGACAGGCTGCTGCCGCCTCTCTCCCCTGCTCAGTACACGGCACTGAGCAGTGTGTGCTGAGAAGGGAAGAGAGGCTGTGCTGCATCAGCCTGTCCTCTCTACGCCATGCGGCCTGGCTCCTTGCAACGGGGAGGGGGGGAGCGGGACCCGGGCACCTCCGGCAGTCGTTACTTTTGCATCACTTTTTTTTATATAGCTCTTGCTTCTTAACACTAACATTTATTAACAAGTCAGTTTCTTCACTGTTATGCTGCTCTGGGCATTCTGGCTTATGCTGATTGTTTTGGGGGGCCACACCCTGCACCTAGATATAGCAATAGTGACCCCTAATACACAGATAACCCTTGACGACAGTTTGGGGCTTATTCATATATTTACAAAAAAATTCTATTAATTCTATTATTTAAATCTGGCTACTGATATCGTTGAGTGTGCAAGAAGGAAACAATGTATTTTTCTCTTATACCCCTTTCACACCAGAAGCAAATTACCATGTTAAAGCTGTTCAACCCAGAAAAACCCGGATTTTTCTTTGGTGTGAATGGGTCAACACGAGTCTTAAATCCAAGCACTTGAACCCTGCTCTTGACCAGGGTCGGAGTGCCGGGATTTAAAGCTGGCCATACATCAGAAAGATCGATCTTAAGATCGATTGCGCTCATGATTGTGTACAATTTCCCTTGAAATCCCCGGCAGTCCTTGGTGGTTTTTGGACACACAATCTACACACAATCCATCTTACAATCAGTCATACAATCCATCTGCTGTATGATTGTGTATACAAGATGTGCACACAATCTGCATACAATCCATCATACAATCAGTCATACAATCCATCTGATGATTGATTGTATGATTTGTGTACACAAGATGTGCGCACAATCTGCATACAATCCATCTTACAATCAATTGAGATTGTATGATTGGGTACAATATCTTTCTGATGTATGGCCACCTTAAGACCTGTGTTGACCCTTTCACACCACAGAAAAACCCAGAGTTTTCAGCAAATTCCCAGGTTGAAAAGCTTTAACCTGGTAATTTGCAGGTGCTGTACCCGGCAAAATGACTGTACTCTCAGTTGCATTAGTAGGGAGGCGCAACACCAAAATGATGGCTTCTCCAAAGTGAAAGGAGCCAGGTGCTGCATTGCGACATTCTCCTGGGACAGCTGCTTTCATAGAGGAAGAGCTGACAGTGCATGCAGACAGTAGTAATGTGACTGAGATCCCAAATTAAACCACACCCCCTTTCTGCCCACAGGCATGCTAAAGGAGTGTGAGGAAGACATTCAGTGTGCAGCGAGTGTCACCACAAATGGTAATATCACTGTGTATTCCAGTGTTTTTCAACCACTGTGCCATGGCACACTAGTGTGCCTTGAGCTGTTCTCAAGTGTGCCTCCAGATCTAGAGATGCCCAAACCAGTTTACAGCCACCACCAGTTCAACTGTTAGTTACTGGTCTCTTCTTTTCACGTAAAGGGCCAATGTGTTTTACTTTTGTTACCTGTGGGGAACAGTGTGATTGTTTTTTTATATGGGGGCCAATAGGTTTGTGTGTTTTTTTCCCGTGGGGCTCAATGTGTTTTGCCCTGTGCCTTGGCAATTTAAAAATCTTGTTTAGTGTGCCGCAAGGTAAAAAAGGTTGAAAATCACTGGTGTATTCTATATAATAATGTTATTTACATCTGACCAACAGTTGACAAGTGAATGTTTATGTGACTGAAATTTAAAGTTTAAGCAGAAAAAGAAAGCATTTACTTACCGCTAAGCCTGACTTAAAGAGAAAGTAATGCACAGTTTGTGTAACGTCTGCTGCATGAACCAGGTTATGATATGGATTTTTATGTTTAGTGTATCCAACTTCCAGTGCTTCCACAAAAGAAACAAGTGCAGAGATTGGGATCTAGAATAGAAAGAACTATGACTATTTTGTCTCATAGATATGACATCATTAGGACGTGATAACAATAAATCAATGAGGACACTTAAACTAGACACAATACAGAAGGATATAAAGTAAAATAAGAAGACAACAAAGCCATTATAATTGAACTAATACAGTACTACAAATTATTGAAATCATTACCATATTTTGAATAGTACATCTGTTGTGTTTTGATGTATATACTGTCAAAATTGAAGTATGCATAGGAAAACAATGGATATTACCACGAGAAACAGATACTGGGCTAGATTCTCTAAGCTTCAAAAGTGATAAAATGGAGAGTGATAAAGAGACAGCCAATCAGCTCCTACCTGCCATGTCACAGACTGTTTGAAAAATGTCAGACAGGAGCTGATTGGCTGGCTGTTTATCACTCTCCATTTTATCACTTTTGAATCTCAGAGAACCTGGCCCACTGTATCTAAGATTAGGACAACTTAACAATATTTTTTGGGGTGAATAAAATGCAATACAATTACCATTTTTTATATCTCGGATGTACAGTGCAAAAAGAAAAGTGTTACCAAATGTCAATACAAATAAAATATTGCTTAATTCTAAAAATGAGTTAAACACAGACACATGAGCACATGTACATAATACCTACCCATTCTGTCCCTTTTAGGTGGGGAAATCAGTCTTTTGGAATCAATTCACCTCATTCTTTATTCTTGTTTATCGAACATCAATTGGATATTTATGCCTTTTGCACAGACTACTGAGCTAAAACTAACATACAGAGTTTATACAGAGTTTAGAAAGGTAAATGGCTCAACGTGCTGCAAGTCTGTAGAAGTCTTATCTGACTTTGCAAGATTTCTCCTAAACATACCCTGGCTCCAGTACCCTGATTTTTAGCATCCCTCTTCTTTATTATCTGACATTTAAAAAAATAATAATGTATCACCAACGCTAATGTTCACAAAATGAGTAGAAAAGCAATTTATACTGTAGTTTTACAATTGGTGTGATTACAAATCAGCAGCAGTGTCACATATTAAGATGGGTATTAGCCAAGAATAGACTGTCATCTTAACCGGTGTGATAAGGAGGCAGCCAGAAGACAACCAGCAGAGGTATTTCATCAAATAAAAGCTTAGGCCAGTGGTTCCCAAACTTTTAATCATGGTGCCCCAGGGTATCAGAATGTTTCTCATGACACCTAGGCCAAAAAAGTTTCTCATTGAGAAATGTATGAAACAATAATAAGATAAGGTATATTGGGCCTTATTCTAGTTCAATCTTTCTGACAAAATCCTTATTCGATGGACAAAACCATGTGCACTGCAGGGGCATAGGCGAATCTAGGGGGTGGTCCGGGGGTGCACAGGACCACCCATTAGCCCATTTTGTAGCTGAGGGATGGGGCTTTCCAACGAGCCCAGCCCCGTGTCTCTAGCCCTCTGGGAACCGGAGATACGGTCAGGCAAAGCTGGAACGTTTTCCCTTTAGGATAACATGGGACCCCCACCCAGTTCAACGGCTGCCAGTTCCCCCATTGGCATCACTGAAGCTCAAGGTTGATCTCAGTTGAACCCAAATCGCTGGTCCTTCAATCTGATACCAGGCTGGATCCATATGGGTTAATTGGTTCCAGGGATTTTGAGGTTAAACCATTTTATTTTTATTTTTTTTCTTAAATGTAATTTCATGACTGTTTATGTTCTTTGAGGGCAGATTTCTCTGGAACCAAACAGCCCAGTTTCACGGGACCAAAATCATTCAAAGCCAACTCAAAAGTTCTTCAATATGATACTGGTCTCATGTAAATGGGTCAGTTGGTTCCAAAGATATAGCTGGTTTGTTAAAGGGGGGTAGGGAGAGGAGAGTGGTTGTCTCTCCCCCTCACACCAGAAAATGCAGGGACTAGGCTGGTGTATAAAGGGTCAGCCTGGGAATGTCCCTGCATGATCCTGGGACCATATTCCCGGGTAAATCCCTGCATTTTCTGTTGTGAAAGGGGTATTATTTCAAAGGGGCATTACGGTGTGCAGCATCATGTGTAAGCGGCATTATTTGTGCAGCATCATGTGTAAGGGGCATTGGGCCTTATTCTGGTTGGTGCGGCCGGGCCGTACGCGTACGTTCCGGGGTTTTTCATGATCTGCGCATGCGTACATTCGCTAATGCGCAGGCGCGAACACTCCACAACGCTTACGGACGGGTCTCTCCGTGCGAAAAAACCTGTACGCGAGAGTACGGGCATTGGGGGCGGCATAGGGGCGTGTTGAGGGGAGCGGCCGAAATAATGAGGGAAAATGGGCGTAAATATGGGCGTACACGGGGGTGTGCACCAAAAATGAGCGGTGCTACTACCGCACGATCGCCTAAAGCAACGTTCATTTCGGACACAAAACAGGCGGCCGCCAACCGCCACCTCAGACCACCCCTACAGATACCGCATGCCTGCGTGCGCCTGGGTTTGCTAATTTACGCTGATTACTACTCAAACACATACACCTGAATGTAATAAGCAATGCTGCAGTCTATTAAGTCCAAACCATGATTTCACTACCTGCAAGCCACACACAGCACTCAAACACATTGGAAGCTTATCTTTCTATACTTCTCTACATTTAAAGGTTTGTTTAATTTAAGGTAATAATCTTTTTAAGACCTGCTTATATATGCTAAGGTAGGTATTTGTTAAACAGTTAGACACATTCACTACGTGCTTTCATAGACTTTACACAGTAGCACACTCAATCTACACAAGTCGACATGTGTCAACGTGTTCACTCTAATACAAACATAGGTTTTGTATTTATGATACAATAACATAAACCACATCTAACACCTACAAAGTATGTTTCAGCAATGTTTTAAGCCCATGCCCACTATTTTGCACACAATCTTTGTATAGTACCCAAAATTTAAAAAATCAGATCAAACTAATTATGGACATAATTTAGTACATACACACAAACACCAACATAAATTTATTTAAAAGTAAAAGCAATGTGGGACACATAGATAGTGATTAAAATGCCACATTAGAACATAACAAATATACATGTAATGAGGGTTAAAATGTTGTTTTATTAGGGTCTTTATTAAGGTAGACAATTGAGTTAATAGAAAACAATAATTGAATAACAATTAGAATAATTAATTAATTGTCTGAATTTTAGTTGAAAGGCAAGATTTGCAGGTCCATACATGTGAAGGGTATGCCAGCGTACACGGACGTACGCTCACTCTCACGAGCGGTGACATAAGCTGAGTTTTCCATTGAAAACAATAGCGACCCGTCCGTGCAAGCTGGCGTACGCTCAGATTTCCGCAAGAAGTCGGTGGGAAGACGGATGAGAGACGTCCGTAAACGGTGGCGTACGCTCTGTTGTACGCCAGTTGTCGGAGTGTAAGGGCTGGGCCGTCCGTGTACGTTGGCGTACGCTCAATTGTACGCCACTCCCCTTTGACGTTGTTTCTGGCCGTACGTATGCGGCTGAGTTGTGGGTGGACTTAACCTCAACGGCCGCGTACGGAGAGCGTGCGCTAATATGGAACGTACGCACGTTTGGCCGCTCCGATCAGAATAACCTCCATTATGTGTGCAGCATCATGTGTAAGGGACATTATGTGTGCAGCATCATGTGTAATTGGTACTATGGTGCACGGCATCATGTGTAATGGGTACTATGGTGTGCGGCATCATGTGTAATGGGTACTATGGTGTGCGGCATCATGTGTAATGGGTACTATGGTGTGAGCCATCATGTGTAATGGGTACTATGGTGCCATTAAGCAAGAACCCCCTAGCAATGAGCACGTAGGTAAGCAGCACTTATGTGGCAAATATGTAATGGGCATTACGGTTTGTTATATAGTATGTAATGGGCATCATGATATGTGGCACAATGTGTAATGGGCATTATGGTGTGTGGCCTTATGTGTAATTGGCATTACGGCGTGTGGCTTTATGTGTAATGGGTATTACGGAGTTTGCTAAAATGTGTAATGGGCATTACTGTGTATGGTCTAAAGTGTAATACCACCCCCCTTTTTGTGATGCCACGCCTCCTTCCCATGAGACCACGCCCCCTTTTTGCCGCGCGGCTACGCCGCGCAAAGGTCCCCCTCCTGTTATGTCTAGATCTGGGACCACCCATTACCATAATTCTAGATTCGCCTATGTGCAGGGGGGCAGATGCTACTTGTGAAGAGAGAATTAGATTTGGGTGGGGTTTAACTTTAAATTGAGATCTATATTGCAGTGTAAAAATAAAGCAGCCAGTATTTACCCTGCACAGAAACAAAATAACTCACCAAATCTAATTCTCTCTGCACATGTTACATCTGCCCCCCTGCAGCGCACATGGTTTTGCCCATCTAAGAAGGATTTTGTCAGAAACAGTGAACTAGAATAAGGCCCATTAGGGCAGATGTATTAAGCCTTAACCCCTTCCTGACAGAGCCAGTTTTTGCGTTCCTGACAGAGCCATTTTTTTCAAATCTGACATGTTTCACTTAAGTGGGGATAACTTTTTTTTGCTTTTACTTATCCCAGTGATTTTGAGATTGTTTTCTCGTGACACATTGTACTTCAAGTTAGTGTTAAATTTGGGTCGATACAGTCTGTGTTTTTTTGTGAAAAATACCAAAATGTCGTGAAAAAATGGAAAATTTTGCAATTTGCAAAATGTCACATTTTCTGCTTGTGAGACAAATAAACATACCACTCAAAATAGTTAATAACTAACAAAGACCATATGTCTACTTTATGTTGCAATCATTATTTCAACCTCCTTTTCATTTTTTTGGACACTAGGAGGCTTCAAATATGAATAGCAAATTCTCAAATTTTCAATAAAATTTCAAACACTGATTTTTTTAGGGACCAGTTCAGTTCTGATGTGACTTTGAGGGACTTGTATGTGAGACACCCCCATAAATGATGCCATTTCAAAAACTGCACCCCTCACAGTATTCAAAACAGCATTTTGGAAGTTTGTTAACCCTTTAGGTGTTTCACAGGAATTAAAACAAAGTGTAGGTGAAATTTCAAAATTTCTTTTTTTTTGCAGAGTTTCAATTTTAATACATTTTTCTAACGAACACAGTAGATTTTACTAGAGAAATGTGACTAAAAATTGATTCCCCCAATTCTTTTGTTTTCATAAATATCCTATATGTGGCCCTAGTGTGCACGTTGACCAAACCACAGGCTTCATAATAGAAGGAGCACCTACTTGATTTTGGAGCCTCCTTTTTATGAGATTTTTTTTTAGGCACCATGTAGGTTTCTAGGCACCATAAGTGCTAAAAGTTAGGAACCTCCCCCACAAGTCACCCCATTTTGCAAACTACACCCTTCAGGGAATTCATTTAGGGGTATAGTGTACATTTCAAACCCCCAGGGGTTTCACCAATTTTGATACAACTGGGCTGTGAAAATGAAAAAAATTAATTTTTCATTTTCACAGCTCAGTTGTATCAAAATTGGTGAAACCCCTGGGGGTTTGAAATGTACACTATACCCCCTGATGAATTCCCTGAAGGGTGTAGTTTGCAAAATGGGGTCACTTGTGGGGGGGTTCCACTGTATGGGTGCTTCAGGGGTCATTCAACCAGAATCTGTGCTGCAAAATCCAAAAATCACTCCTTCCCTTCTGAGTCCTGCCATGCACCCAACTGGTATTTTTTGGTCACATGTGAGGCATTGCCATACTCTGGAGAAATTGGGGCACAGATTTTGGGGTGCTTTGTCTCCTTCATTCCTTGTGAAAATGAAAAATTTTGAGCCAGATCTGCATTTTTGTGTAAAAAAATGTAATTTTTTACACAAAAATGCAGTTCTGGCTCAAAATTTTTCATTTTCGCAAGGAATGAAGGAGACAAAGCACCCCAAAATCTGTGCCCCAATTTCTCCCCAGTACGGCAATGCCTCATATGTGACCCAAAAATACCATTTGGGTGCATGGCAGGACTCAGAAGGGAAGGAGTGATTTTTGGTGGTGGAATGAATGGTGGGTGCTATGTCGCATTAGCAAGACCCCCGAAGCACCAATACAGTGGAACCCCCCCACATGTGACCCCATTTTGGTCACCAGCTTTGGGAGGGGGGCTGGCGCTGCGGCTGGTGGGGGGTTGGGAGGGGTGCTGGCGCTGCGGCAGCCGGGTGGGTGGGAGGGAGGGGGCTGCCGGGTGGGAGGGGGGGGGCTGGCGATCGGTGGTGATCGGTGCTGTACTTAACAGCACCGGTCACCACCGATCACTGTGTTACCGAGCGGCTTAGCCGCCGGTAACACAGAAAACGCTGCAATTGGCTGTTCACATTTGAACAGCCGATCGCCGCGAGGGGGGATGTCTGCTGTCAGGGACAGCAGACATCTCCAAACTGTCACCGCGTCTATAGACGCGGTGACAGTTTATAAAACCATGACGTATATATACGTCTTCGGACGGGAAGTACCTCCCGACCATGACGTATATATACGTCATATGTCGGGAATATCTGTCTGGAAGCATATATATATATATATATATATATATATATATATATATACATATACATACATATATATATATATATATACATATATATATATACATATACACATATATATATATATACACATATATATATATGTGTATATATATATATACATATATATGTGTGTATATATATATATATACATATATACACATACATATATGTGTATATATATATATATATATATATACACATACACACACATATATATATATATATATATTTATATATATATATATTTCATTCCATTCCATTTTATTATTTACTGCTGCTGCTGCGGCTTGCGGGGGGGGGGTGGGAGGGGGGAAGCGCTGCGTGCGCTGAGGCTGTTGCTGCTGCTGGGGGAGCCGGGTGAGCCTGCTGCCCCGGAGCTGCCGGGTGAGTGCCGGGTGGGTGGGAGGGGGGTGCTGCTCATCGGTGGTGATCGGTGCTGCACCGATCACCACCGTTTTATGTGTTACCGAGCGGCTTAGCCGCCGGTAACACAGGAAACGCTGTGAATGGCTGTTCAGATTTGAACAGCCAATCACAGCGATCGCCGACCGGGGGGGGGCACCCCTGCCCCCCCTGGGCGGCGAGGGGGGATGTCTGCTGTCAGGGACAGCAGACATCTCCTAACTGTCACCGCGTCTATAGACGCAGTGACAGTTAGAAGCCATGACGTACATGTACGTCAAATGTCGGGAAGTACTTCCCGACCATGACGTACATGTACGTCAAATGTCGGGAAGGGGTTAACAAGAGATGACTGCAAGTGTGATAAGGAGAGATAAAACTCCAGCCAATCAGCTCCTTACTGACTTTTTTCAAACACAGCCTGTAACATGGCAGTTAGCAGGTGATTGGCTGGGCATTTATCTCTCTTTATCACCCTTGCATTTATCTCTTGTTAAGGCTTAATACATCTGCCCCATTGTGTTTATATTGTGAACAACTCAGACATACACACGTCACATTCACTTGTGGGCCTCTGCGATTGGTGCGCCGAGGACCTGTTCGAAGGTAGCGGCTATATTTGAAAGTCATTCAGTTATATGGTGAGGGACAGGATTTGCTTCTGCTTGCTCACATTTTATTGCTGGCAGCCATCAGCGCTGGTTTTGCCTATTACATTGATCATGAATGTAAATTGGTCATGGACCACCAATCCAAGGCACCCCTGAAAATGTCCTGAGGCACCCAGTTTGGAAAGCACTGGCTTTAGGCTCTTACCCATGACCCCAGTTGAGCAAACACTGTACAGATAAACACTTCTAAAAGACAAAGTTATCATAAGTGAATAAATACAAAAGTATGGTAAAACAATCTAATAATCACACAATTCCAAAATAAGCAATTTTTTTTACCTTTCTTTTTTAGCAGATTGTAGCTATACTGTACATCCTCTGACTCACACTCACTGCAGCCATTTACTGGCCATCCTGCTCATGGGGTACAGGAGTATATGGGAAACGATTGGCCTGATCCTGTGCTCTTTTTCTTTTACACAGTTGAGGTATTTTAAGAACTTGTAAAAACATTCCCCCTCAATGCATTTCTATATGTGCATATGAGTCTATCTGCATGATGCAACATGGTAAGATCCACACAGTACTCTGATTTTTGGACATTTTCCAACTACATCACTCTGTACCTGTAAAGTTTCACGTTATCAGCGCACTAAATCGATGTGGCTAGCTGCTGCACTGACGGGTGACTGTCTCCATTAATTGATTCCAGTATATTGTTTTATAGTGCTGCGCACTGCCTAGTTGTCTGGGTTTTGTATTACCATATAGCTGAAGTCAAAGTATACATATGGAAGGTGGTTGCTATGGTTAATTCTACAGGTTATGAAGTTGAATGATAATAATGACATGCACTCTATGAATTGTGCTATATTGTGCTTTAGTAAATGATAAAGTACAAAATATCAAAAACAACAAAACGAAAATGTATAAATAGTCCAACAATCTGTGTGGGAGCCTTTCTCCCCTAACACAGAAGGAAGTATCGTGGGCAAACCGAGTTTGCAAAAAAGAAAAAAAAAAGCAAGAGAGTCATAAAAAATTGTTGGTTTTAAAAGAATCTGTTGGTGCAAAGGTAGATTGTTCTGTACTTAAAGCTTAATTATTGATCAAACTCGGCTTGCTCACGATGCATCCTATATATATATATATATATATATATATATATATATATATATATGTAATGTAAATAAATAAAAGAAATAAAAAATGAAAATAATAGAAAAAAAAGAAAAAAAAAAGAAAAAGGGATTAAAATACAAATTTACAAATGTGTTTGGAAAATGGGCAAAACCATGTGTACTGCATGTGGGGCAGATGTAACAGATGTGCAGAGAGAGTTAAATTTGGGTGGGGTGTGTTGAAACTGAAATCTAAATTGCAGTGTAAAAATAAAGCAGCCAGTATTTACCCTGCACAGAAACAAAATAACTCACACAAATCTAACTCTCTCTGCACATGTTACATTTGCCCCACTTGCAGTGCACATGGTTTTGCTAATTTTCCAAACAAAATTGTACTGCGATCAGATCTGAATAAAGGCCATTGTGGTGTAATGTTTACAACTCTTTATTGAGCAAATGGGGGATGCCTCAATGTCCAGTATCTGTTGTATTGTGACTATTGGTGGTATTGCAGAGGTGTCTGGTTGGCATGAATCCTTCTGAATATATGGCCTCCAGAACTGGGCTCAGTATTCTATATAAGGTGTACCAATGACCTATACTATGGCAATATTACTTCTTTCTTCCTGTTGCTGATTCATCTCCCTATGCAACCAAGCATCTGCCTTGCCTTCCTCGTTGCTTTGTTACACTGCTTGCCTGCTTTTAAATCAATTCAACTAGTGACTCCTAGATCCCTTTCCTCTTCAGTAGTTTCTAATATACACTAGTGCCATTAATACTATATTTAGCCTTTGAATTTTTAACACTGCGAAGTACATGATTTTTCATTTTTTGGCTTCAAAATGAAATTGCCATACTCCTAAACATTGCTCTAGTCTATGTAGATCATCAGTCTATGTTTTACCCATCCTGGAGTGACTGACCTTTTGCATACCTTTGTGTTATCTGCAAAAAGGCATTATTTCCCTTCAGTACCATTTGCAATGTCAACAATAAAGATATTAAAGAGCACCGGTCCAAGTACAGATTCCCGGGGTACTTCACTGATAACATGTACCTCCCATGAATGCACTCCATTTACTACAACTCTATGTTTTCTATCCTGCAATCAAGATCTTATCCAAAAAAAACATCTTATTATTTAATCCAATGCTTTTGAGTTTATTTAGTAATCTGCAATGTGGAACATTGTCAAAAACCTTACTATAATCTAGATAAGCTGGGGTTCTGATCTAAAGCTCTTGAAAATAAAAGAAAGTTACCCTTCGAAAAATCAAAGAAGCTACAAGTGTATTTCTTTTTTTTCATTTATGTTTTATGCAATTTATTGAATTATTGTAAAGACATCACATGATTTAGGGCGCTTAAGACACTATTGTTGGTGTATGTTTGAGGTGTTAGTTCTGACTAGTGGGGAACTAAGTGTCAACAGCGACCGAGTAGGTTCCTTTTAGTGCAATTTGGAGATTGTGTCATATATATATATGCCTGACGATAATACTTAAGTGTATTGAAACGTTGCTGTGTCATTGTTGTCTGCAATAAAGCGTTTTGGAAACTGGCTGGAGTGCGACATGTCTGTGGATTATAAATAGCTGTATTGCTGTGTGGGCACCCGCCGAAGCTGATATTTTAAGTGGCTGTGCCGGATCCCCTGTCTATTATAGGAGGCTTGATAACGGTAATAAACCGAAACGTTGCCAGACTTTGGTGTCTGTTGTTCTTTCTAATCCTGAGAGACCCACGAGTGCCACTACCGACTTGTCCTATATCACTGTGCAGGAGCACATGAGGAGGCACCGGGGCAATTAAAACATCGTTTGGAACTGTCTTGAGGAGTGCCCTGACAATTTACTGTATATATAAACACCAATAGAAGAACTGGCACTCAAGAGGCAAACAACGGTATAATGAAAGCTTTCATTATACCGTTGTTTGCCTCTTGAGTGCCAGTTCTTCTATTGGAGTTTGCATTTTTTTCCTTTGGGCACCGGGGACCGCTGCATATTACACTGAGTGTAATATATATATATATATATATATATGCCTCCATTCCCTTTATCTATTACTTTAGTCACACAGGCTAAAAAGTATAGATCTCACTGTTTTATCTCTCTTTGAGTGAATAACCACCTATTTGTTTCTTATTCAGATCTGATCGCCATACTAATTTGTTCTCAAAATGGGCAAAACCATGTGCACTGCAGGTGGGGATGATGTAACATGTATAGAGAGAGAGTTAGATTTGTGTGAGTTATTTTGTTTCTGTGCAAGGTAAATACTGTCTGCATTATTTTTACACTGCAATGTATATCTCAGTTTCAACACACCCCAACCAAATTTAACTCTTTCTGCACATTTTACATATGGCCTAGTTTGAATACTGCATTCTTGTCACCAGGAAAGGTTAAGTTTACGGATTAAATTGCATGAGAGAAGACAAAACATTAAGATTGAGTCCGGATACTTATTTGTCCCAAAATGATATAAATGTTTGGGGTCCATAAAATGTCTTCTAAAAGATATATTGAACAATCACCTCTTTGAATATTTACCCAACACTTATCAACAGGCAAAAAGCACCATCCCTAACATGAGTCAATACAGCTGCACTGTAGCTGTAGCTCTCTGAAATTAGTGGGTAAGCACTAGGCACATAGGAAAAGCTTATGTAACATATCACCATTCTTAACATCAGAAAAGTCCTTATTCTTCCTAATCTTAGCTGCTAGGGTCAAAATGTTCAATGCTAAAATAGAAGACAGTATTAGAACTCTGGACTTGTCATACTGGTGGCTGACACCTTGCTTGTGGAGCTTATTGCTCCTGTATAGGAAACATGTATAAAATATCAATGTCATCAAAGTTAGCAAAAGTGATTTACAAAAATAAAAAACCACCAGGCAATTTTTGGACATAACTTACTGTTGAGCAGGTTATCAGACCTGCCCTGGAAATAAACTCCAAGTGACCAGATGGCAGAGAATTTGCTGCTAATAATGATGGTAAATCCAAGAATAAATCCCAAAGAAATGAGGCCACAAAGCCCTTTTTCCTAAATCACTAGAATTTACAGTATATTATTGTAAGATTAGGACTGTATGCTATATAGTACTTAATGAATATGAGGCGTTTTTAACCCATAGTTATGAATTAAAGGTAGCTCATACTTTTTACGGATTGATAATTGTATAAATACAAGTCAATATTTAAGGACGAATTGTAAAATATTTTTAATGAGATTATATGTACTTGTTGTGTTAAAAAGATAAACCCATGTCTACTAAGAAGATTAAGTGTGAGGTTTATGTTATTGATCTACCACAGAGACTTTACTCATGGCTGCATGAAGCAGATTATAGTATAATTGTTATGGTATATGAAAAAAAGAAAATACTAATAGAGTGCAGTAAGAAAAAAAGACCACAAGTCTGATTTTATAATCTATCAGCTAAGTAAATGTATCATGTAGAACAGAAGCTTTATTCACATAGGTGATTCATCAGGTTATTTCTAAATCAGCATTGAGACTAAATTTATAATGAAAAACAGTTATCATTCAATTTGCTAAGAAAATGTTGCCGTTACAGTTGAATGATAATGGGGGAGATTCTCTAAGCGAAAAATCTGGCGATGCCTCATAAAAGCCAATGGGCTTCTACCGCAACCCTCTGCCACCCCCGCGCCGACCCCCCGCCGCCCCGCATCGCCCCCTCCTTTCTCACCTGTGTCCGGAGAGCTGTGCTGCCCGGACCTGTGACCTCCTCCCTGCACTGATCCTCTTCGGGGTGCAGGGAGGAGGAGAGCCCGTTGCAGCAGCAGCAGCGACGGGTGTGTGAGTGAGGGGTAGCCGCCGGGACCTGCTGGGACCCGGTGACTCTCACCGGAAAGGACAGCTCTTAACGCAAGAGCTGTCCTTTGCCTTAATTATCGCATATGTTACAACATATGCGATAATTATAAATGCAATGGGCGGCGAAGGGGGGCGGAGATTCTTAGAGAATCTCCCCCAATGAATGGATGCCGAAAGGGTATACCCATCACTTAACTGGCCAAGCTTGATACATATTTGCTTGTGCAACCTTGATTTTGCGTTGCAGTACTTGGTGGCGTGGTATGCATGCAGTACTCCTCTTGGGGGGTGGGGGTGGGGGGGGGGAATGTTGGTGGGCACGACAATCAAATAGGAAGAATTGCTGAACACCTGCAGGTCTTCAGCTGCCCATTTGTCATTTGCTGTGTCATTAGACATAACCCGACTTATAACTACAGCATGCTAGATATAGTTCAGATAATAATTAGAAGAAACCTGTGTATTTAATAGATTTCTTTTGTAAGTAGCACCATAAAAAAATCCTAAATAATGCAAGTAACACCATAAAAATAATATAATAATTCTTGTCCACTGCAGTAAGATAAACATACTCTAAAAGCCCCCATACACTTGTGAGATTTGGTCCGATTTGACCCAATTCCGATTAATTGGACCAATAAATTGGATCAAATCTCATATTTTGACATCCCGTCCGACCCAATGCATGTCCCTGTGCACATTGTATCGAAGTCAGGAGGTCAGGCAGGCTGCACATAAGATAAATCTTATGTGCAGCCTGGAGCTGGGCGGGGGGACGCTGGGAGCTGGCAGGGTGGATGAAGAGTAGCAGAAGAGGCACTCACAGAGGCGGTGAGTGGACGCAGAAGGGGGGAGCCAGACGGTGGTGTTCTTGGAGAGCAAGGCAAGGGAGCCGGGAGACAAGGTTAAAAAACCCATACAAATTAATGGGAGTTCTCTGATCAGTCAATCAGCGGTCTTCCATTTTATTTTGTTTTTTGCAGCTCATCTCCCTGCTCCCCTGCCTGGATCTCTGTGAACACCACCGTCTGGCTCACCAGCCTGCATCCCCTCGCCACCTCCAAGGAATCGCATGCGATTTATCACATGTAAAACTTGGCACATCAAATGCCAAATCGGTGGGTGGGTGGGTGTGCGCAAGTGGTCAAAGTATAATAATGGCATGGTGTGGTTGTGTAGTCAATAATTACAACTAAAATGTCCATCAAAAAGTCACAACTGCATCTGATGACCAACCCATTGTGTGGAATGATTAGGGAAGTGGAATTCAAACTTAAATTCTGCTGACAAAATGAACAAAAGTTTGCAACTACTGTAAATGCCATTAAATTCAGAATAATGACAACATTTCATTGAACACTTGAGATTTCTGCACTATTTCTCAAATAAATACTGAATAATGGAGTTTCTGCACATATGAATGTAGAATTTTATGCCACATCATTGGGCAATATTACTGAATCATTTCATATTTAATACACTCCTCTTTAAATTATGTGACAAAACAACTGGAAAAAAAAGTTTAGTACTTTAAATGTCCTTTCCCTTAATCTACATTAATATTTTTTCCAAAGATGACCCCATAATTGTGGATTATATTTTATTATCACATTAGGTAAATAATAGTTATTTTAAACTGATCCAATGCAAGTTTTTCTATAATAATTTTCAATAATTTACCTAAAGTGATAAATATAAAAAAATCAATAACTCATCACTGGAAACCTCAATTATATAGAAATTAGCAATATGTGTGTGTGTGTGTGTGTGTGTGTGTGTGTGTGTGTGTACAGAGGAAGGGTGACTTATTAAATGGTGGGGAAGGAGGGAGGAGGAATAGAGAAGAGCAGAGGTGGATCAGGACAGAGTGGTATCTATCTATCTATCTATCTAAGCTTATCTCTTTCTAGCAACAGAGACAGATTGCTTTTGTTTTTAACTCTAAAAAAAATACTTTATACAGGACTTCACAGTCCCACAAGAGAAGGCAGGAGCATTAGGTAGGCATATAGAGCAAGTGTATTACTCTTAAATCTTAAAATCTTAAAGCAAAACCATAGATTTTTCAGTAAATATACCCATGTATGTGGTTTGACAACTTACCTATGTGCAGAAACTCTCCAATATTCAATATTTAGACATTTGGTAATTAGTGCAGAATCCCAAAAGTGGTCTTTGAAAAATTGCTATTATTATGCAATCAATTGCACATAGATATAAAGCAGAAATTAATACCCCTTTCACATTGCAGCTGTAACACGGTATATTGCCGTTTTTTTAGTGCTTTAAAACGGTTCCAGCTGCAATGTGAAAGCTACATTGTCAATTTACCGGTTACAGAAAACCGGTATTTTGACACGTGTTAAAAGAAGGATCCTACACGTTTCTGAGCCGTTTTCCCTGCAGTCTGAACAGTTTAGAAACGGTATTTGCTACAAATGATACCCACACTTAATCCCCGCCCACAAGCAGGAAAATTTTTTTTAAAATGACATTGTATGGCTTTCTATGGGTGAAACGGGTTGAATCTGAAAGGTACAAAACGGTATTTAAACTGCAATATTCCTTTAAACCATGCAATATGAAAGGGGTTTAACTGGCTTTTGACCAGTTTTTAGACACGTTTAGAAAAACGGGTTGAAAGCAGGTTTTTGCAATGTGAAAGTGGTATAAGAGTTCCACCACCCTAATCACATCACCCAGAACAATGAATTGCCTATCATTGTCCTATCTTTTTATACTATAAATGACTATATACAAAATGAAAACCTACCTGTACACCACAAAGTTACATTTTTACAGTATATTGCAATTCTAGTATCCTACTCATAATACTACAGTACTTAAGACATTTAGTAAATTTAGTTAAATTCTTCAGCAACTACAACATGTAACATTACTAAATTCAATTGAACAAACATGAATCCAGTGCAACTAAATGAATGACGAAAAACCTTTAAAATTATAATAGAGAGGAAATAACACATTTATTTTACTCATACTTGAAAAGAACTATACTTTTGCACCTGATAAGATTAAATAAAGATGGATGTATTTCGACAAACACGAGTTGTACGGTAGTTGCATTTACACAAGTATTTAAAGAAAAAACACTGACAGGTCAATATGAATTACTGTACATTTTACATAATGAATATCTGTATGTATATTATTTCTTTCTCCTGTGGAAACAGAACCGTTGCATGATATTCACATCTTTCATTATAAGAAATACATTGGAGGCAAATGAAAAACTAGCTGGATCAAAATGAAACAATAAACAAATAAAAATGATAATATAATATGCAGATAAAATCACATCATATGATAATAAAAAATTGTGACAACTATTGTAACTCCTAAATCCCGCCTTGTTATGGCAGTGGTTAAAAAGTCTGTTTGCAATACTATTTTGGAATATATACTACTGTATTAACTGTACCAAATATGTATTATACGTATATACGACTATTGGTATTAATTAACTGTAAAAAAATATTTTTGTTATATGTATGTAAAAAGAATGACTATAAATAAACCAAACAGCCTTTTCTATAGACCGTATTTCTCTCTAGGAGTGTTGCCGTCTTCAGCAGGAGATAGTGATGCAGTTTAGGAACTGCTAAGTCGAGAGTTGCGCTGTCCAGGGTTCTGATCTGAACTACTGTAAAAGGGTTACATGGGTAGCCGGGTCATGAGAGCAGGCTACACAGATAGCCTCAATTAAGTAATTCAGTTTTTCAGAGACGTAGACTGGAAGAAGGGTGGTTCATCAAATTTCTTCTAGTCATATGAAGGGATGGACATGTGCATCTCTCCTACCTTTTGCTAGATCCAGTTACTAAAATCTAGAACTGATGTAAACTATAAAAAATTGTTATATTCTTTGCAAAATGTGATAATTCTTAAGGAAACAAAAACACATAGATGATGTTGCACACAGGTTATCAGGACCACATTACCTAAAATGCCTGTAAACCATATGTGCAGCTGCATCCATGAAATATTTTTATTGAATCCAGTAACAGCTATCACTTCTTGCAAGCAATTCAACTTTATAGGGAATTTTTTTTTTTTATGGAATACTTCCAAAATTTTTTAATATTTCTAAAAAAAAAATTAGTATATTCAATAAGCCGGCTTTGAGTAATAGTATTTAGGCTGCAGCTCCTGCTCAATGAGCTTACAATCTAATTGAACTAACAACTCACAGGGTAGATAAAAATTTGCTAATGAAAAATATCATGGATCTATTTTACAAACAGTAAGTACTTAATATCTGCATGTTCTCATACATTTTTAATAATGCAACTGATATTTAATATACTGCTGTTTATTTACATTTGAGATTCAGCTAACATTTACATATTTTTATGAATACCATACATCAGAAGTACTGTTGTATTATTTCAAATGTAAAAAATTTAAAAGCAAATTACAAAAGTTATCTTAAATAATGATTATGTGTTTTTTTTTTTTTTTTTTCTACATAAAACCAATAAATTAAAGGCACCCAAAGCTGAAGATATCGACTCAAGTACTAAAACAATGCATCTTAAACTCTATTCAGGTGGTTTCTAGCAACATGAATACTGTTATAAATATACTGTATCTTTATACAGTATGTCTCCACTAAATACAGTACATGCAAATAAATTATACAAAGAGCTAGAGTACATTACATTTCAAGAGACAAAATACTGTATATAATTATTAGCGAAGGAAACTTACTGTAAAAAGTCAGTGATATTATTACATATTATGAATATATTGTTGTTATGTTTTTATGAGGGAATTTCAATAAATAAGATAAGAAGGTCTCTCACACGTGTAATGTTTTCTATTTCATTCTAATTTCCCCCAGGCCACAGCTGATAGACAAGTGCTTTCCCTCTCAGTCATTAGACTGCACCTCACATCAGTCCTGAAAACCGCTGAAATTACTGTACAGTACTGCATATTAATTGATAGTTAAGGAAACTTAAAAACATCCAAAGAAAGAATCAGGAATGTTATTACATTTTATGAATATATTGTTGTTATGTTTTTTGAGGGAGAAGTAAGATAAGAAGAGCATTATGTAATGATCTCTATTTCATTCTAATTCCCCTTTCCCTCTGAGTCATTAGACTGCACCTCACATCAGTCCTACTATCCCAACAACAGTTGTAAGATGGTGGGACTGGCAGAAACATGGTCAAACTGTGAGTAGTGTGATCAGATCTCTAAGTCAAAAGGGAACATCAGCAGCTAAACGTCATTGTCAACTTCTCCTGGTGTACGCTGAGAATGTAATGCCAAGGAAACAGGTTTGTGTTTGGTGCACTTTGCCACTTAGCTGTAGCAAAACACTAATTCTAACTACTTAGTACACTATAAGCAAACTCGGTAGAAGCAGCACAATCAAGGAAATGTAGACATACTATACAGTATAGTTGAGGTAAAAGTATACAGAAAGAAATTGTGCCAGGCATATTGCACCATATGGCGCAATAAGGATAGGTATATGAGGACATGTCTGTACCACCCTTATGAGAAAGTGGCTATCTTTAAACAATTCCCTCCCAAAGATATTTTAATCAGCTGTGTAACATGAATGTTTTTTTCTAATATTAGTTATTGCCTATTGGGTGCTACTAAGCAGTATGTAGCTTTCATTCCACTAAGTACTGTCATTTGTAAATTTAACAGAGAGCAGCAAATAGTGTTTACGGATATAATGTAATGTACTTATACATTTTTATTCTAAAAAATGAACAAATTATTATTTTAATCAGTATGGTGAAAACTTCACATAAATATTTCATAAAATAATAGATCCCATTCAATGTGAATAATGTTTAATATACTTTGGTCCAGGTTTTCTGAGCAATACAAAAAAACACTATCAATATTATTATAATCTATTTATAAAACATCCTCATATTGTAATGTCATGAAATACCGAACTGTAGTCATTTATTAGATTGTGCACAGAAGTTGTGAGACCATACTGTATATGCAATGCACATGCTGGCAGGGGCACCAAGAGTTGCCAAGGGCTCGAGTATTGAAAACACTAGGGTGCCATTGGCTCTGTTGGTAGCTAACGGTGCAGTGCTGCAAAAAATACCCAGACCCCTACTGCAAGCCTGGGCCTGGGTAATTAGAACTTTCCAATGCTACATGATTATACTCCCTTGCACCTTGGCAAACCATGTTACACTGCAAGTGGGACAGATTCTAAATATACACAGAGATTAGATGTGGGAGGGTCATGTTCAAACAGAAATGTAAATGACAATGTTCAGCATATGTAGTCAGGTTTTTTTATCCTTCAGAAAATACAGTTATTGTCTTTGCATCCTTTGGGGGAAATCGGCTAAGATGGGATTTCTATTTCAGATGGAATATTGCCATGGACAACCAATCAGATATCTATGTCACACTAGTTGGAATTGGTGGGTGTGGTGGCGCTGGAGATACAGCAGGGGGATGGAAGCTAGAAGGTCTGCTATACTGTTTACTCATGTAATGGAATGCTGAGATAATCGTGAAAGATGTTGGAGGGAACAGAGTTATGCTTGAAAGTCTTGCAATACAATATGAAGGTAAGGGAAACAAGAATGAAATTCAAGCAATAACCAGTTTCTAGTGAATTGAAGGAAATAGCGCCCGACTGTTGAGATCTAGGAGACGAGGAAGGTTACTGTAGAAACTTGCTGCTGAGGCTTGAAAATACGAGGAAAGAATACTGGAAGACTTGGTGGTTGTGGATTAAAGAATAACTAGGAACGGTGGTTTGAAGATACCGTGGAAGCTGAAGACTTGATAACTGTGTATACGGAAAGGCTTTGGTAACTGGGGCTTTAAGGACTGTGGATGCTGAAGACTTGAAGACTGTGGACACGGAAAGACTTTAATAGCTGTGGCTTTAAGGGCTGCCAGCATCAGAGTAATCTCCAGAGTAATTCAGAGGCTCAGGACTGAAGCACTTAACACAGGTAAGTAACAAGAAGTACTGGCAATGAGCCTGAGCACCTGAGAGAGGACTGAACCATTAGCGTAAGAACTCAGGAGACTTGGTCTGATCTGGTCTCCAACATGGCGCCCCCCTGTACAGAGGACACCTGCTGAAACCAGAGTCAGCAGCATCCTGCGCCAAGCCTCCAACACTAACAAGAAACATTGGCAAGATGGTGGCCTCCGCCGCACTTAAGACACCAAAGCCTGTCACCTCCTCCTCAGAAGCCATCCGGTCAGCCCCATCCTGCTGCCATCATGCGCACCCCGCAGGCGCTCCGTGCTCCAGAGGTAAGCCTCCAATATGTGACAATCTATTATTATCTAGAGGGTGCTAAATAAATAAGATGTAGGTTCTGATTGGTTGCCCATAGCAACATCCCATGTGAAATAGAACTCCCATCTTAGTAAATTTCCCTCATTATATGAAACATAGTATGTCCAGTTGTACGGTTATTTTCTTTTTTTTTTATATGCACTCAACTCAGAATTGGCCCCTGTGTTCATAGACAGTTCATAGTGATTGGGAAACAACTAAACTGTAGCAGCTAGTTCTTAAAAGGTCTTACTAGTAGCAAGGATTAGGGAACAGCAGATGTTATCTGACCTTATGGTTTCGGTTTTGGGTAGAGCTATTCTCTGACACACAGCAAAATTATATACAGTAGATTCACATTTTTTTTTCAAAATTGGGTTAAAGTTATTTTGAGATATTATTTTTGTTAACAATACTTTTGTAATAGGTTTTTATGCTATCAATTATCAGGAATAGATACAAGTATTTCATGGATCATTAACTATTATTAAAATAACATTTACAAAAATGGATTGGAAGGAGAGCACTATAAAATGACATCATGAAATGTGATCTATAATATCACTGAATATCTCATTTAAATTAAATGATTGTTATTACATACTCAGTGAAAATATATTGGAGCCACTCACCTTGAAGCGATTGATCAAATCATAACGTGTGAGTAATTCATAGAAGATGAATTTAAGTGCATGCTCTCCACTAGCATCATTTAGTGCAAAGACATCAAAGGACCACTTGTCAACATTCTGCAAGAGTAAAATGAACAATAATTGATTCCAAACATTCATCACATACATTTCTTTTTAACTGAAATATTAACTAAGGGGGTTATTCTAGTTCACTCGCAAAGGCACAATCACTCTCTAATGGACAAAACCATGTGCACTGCAGGTGGGGCTGATGTAACATGTGCAAAGAGAGTTACGTTTGGGTGTTTTAATGTTTCTGTGCAGGGTAAATACTGCAATATAGATATCAATTTGAAGTACAAACCCCACTCAAATCTAACTCTCTCTGCATATGTTACATCAGCCCCACCTGCAGTGCACATGGTTTTGTCCATTAGAGAGTGATTGTGCCTTTGCGAGTGAACTAGAATAACCCCCGGTACTTATGTATTATCTGGGCTCCCATGTTAAATGCACCCCATTTTTTCATACCCCTACTATCCAACTACGCATGGAGTTGATTTTATATAGTGTGGTGAGCGCAGCGAGCCACCGTGCCCGAAGCGTGGCAAGCGCAGCGAGCCCCGCGAGGGGACGCGGTCTCATAAGAAAAACGGGAGCCCAGATATTACATAAGTACCAATAAACATCATGTGAAGTTTTTTAAGATGTACCCAATGTTTTGCTGATATGTTTAATTGTCTGTAATTAACCAATTTGTTTATCACTATTTTCAATTGTAAAGCGCAACATAATTTGCTGTATCTAATATGAACCTGTTAATAATTAAATAATATATCTTATATTAAACCATATAGGTAATGCTGTCTTAAACCACATGAATCTAGTACACATCTAGTGATACAACGTAATGAATGATTCCAGAAATAAATATGTATCCTTCTTAATTTTTTTATTCAATCTGTTATTATGGAATATAAAGAATCTAACAATATGTGCAAAAGGGTAAATCGATCATACAATGCATACTGACTGTCATATTTCCACAGATATCACATGACATAATAAAAATTATGTCATCTTTAAATCTACATAGTACAGTATAGTACGTTCCCATTTGCAATCTGCAAATACTGTATCAGACATCAGTTACTTACATAGATACCAGTACTTAAGGGCGGTACACACGGAGCGATTTTTGCTAGTGAGCGACTTTGACTAAGCAATTTGACTAGATGCAACAGCGATTTGGACTAAGTGATTTGACTAAATGCACCAGCGATTTTGTGTATGGGTGATTTTTACTATACTAGAATTAACGGTACTTGTTTCGAGCACGGCGCCAGCAATTTTAATTGCATCCATTGGGACCCAAAAAATCGCGTCGATCACATCGCATGCAACCAAATCGCGATCAACGCGATTTTTTACATTGGAATCAATGTAAAATGGTCCCTGAGACCCGATTTTACATTGGCCCCAATGTAAAATGCCCCCCAGACCCCAATTTTAATTGTATACTCACCCTCATGGGTGAAATGCCCCCCCATTGTTAACGCCACCCCACGATCAACGCCAACCCAAACCGTGGCGAGCGCAGCGAGCCCGCGAGGGGCGGCGGTATGAGTCCTCTGACCTTTTCATACCCCCACTATCCACGTCGGCGTGGAGTTGATTTTATATAGTGTGGCGAGTGCAGTGAGCCACCGAGCCCGAAGTGTGGTGAGCGCAGCGAGCCCCACGAGGGGACACGCATTACTTCACAGGTATTACGCACCCCCTCGCGGGGCTCGCTGCGCTCGCCACGCTTCAGGCTCGCCACACTATATAAAATCAACGCCACAGGTGTTACGCGCCCCCTCGCAGGCTCGCAACGCTTTGGGTTGGTGTTAATCATGGGTTGCCGTTAACAATGGGGGGGGGGCATTTAACATACAAATTACCAATTAGGGGTAATTGGGGCCATTGGGGCCATTGGCCCATTTAACATTGTTCCCTATGTATCGCATCGCGTCTATCGCATACCTTAAGTTACCTTAACTTAAGGTATGCGATCACCCACGATGGGCACCGTGCTAGGAAACAAGTACCAAATTAACATACTAGGTTGGTATTTAATTGTAGTGAATAACTCCCTCAGCAGTGGATACATGGATTTTGACTAGACAGCCAGCGATCTAGTCAAAATGTCCTTGCCTGGCAACTCTTTTTTACTAAGCGATATTATAGGGCAATCTTTACTATCCTTCTAAGCAATTTTGACAATGTATTCAAAATCGCTTAGAAGGATCGCTCCATGTGTACTCCCCTTTACATATTTTAAAACCAAGTTTGAGGACTAGGTTTTACCTTTTAAAAAAGTGGTTAATAATCCTGATTCTCAAAAGCCATTAATGACCATCAAAAATAATATAAAAGTCTTATTAATAAAAAAAATAAAAAAAGATTGTATATTTAGATTTTTCTTATTTCTGAGTTCACACTTTTTATAAACTTTACAAATACTGAGTGAAAGTTGTATATCTGAATCCTGAAGAAAAGTCATTTTTGAAAAATCTCGCTATAGTATATAACGTCACCATCTGAAACATTATCTGCACAGCCATCAGTAGTACAACTGAAAGCACATTTTATTAAGTCTGGTGGGGCATAAAGACAATAATAAGATACATTTATAGTGGCCTTTACAGTGTAACTGTTGATAAGAGTTGATGTACTATACAGAACACTTTCAGCTACTGAGGTCTGAAGAGCAAACTAAGAAGTTCACATCTTCCTTGAATTGTAAAATTGGACAAACATGTTATCTAAAATATAAGTTCCTTTGCTGTAGTGAGTTTTCATCAATGTTTGGCGTTGTGAGTAGAGTACAGATGCTAAAGATTACTGACAGACATGAAAACACTTCATTTTTTATCTAGTTGGTATGGTTACTATGGGCCTAATTCGGACTTGACCGCTAACCACATTTTTTCTCAAATGTGCACTGCAGGTTGGGCAAATGTAACATGTGCAGAGTTACTATATTTACTATATATAGCTTTATATTTACACTGCAATTTGGATTTCAGTTTGAACACACCTCACCCAAATGTAATGTTCTCTGCACATGTTATACTAGTCCCACCTGCATTGCAAAATGGGTTGGAGTAGTGGTGCTTACTAGAGAAGGAGTGCTGGAGTAATGGTGCGGAGCAGAGAGGAAGTAGTGGTGTGAAACTGGGAGGGAGGGTTGGAGTTATGGTGCAGAGCAGATATGTGAAGCAGAGATGGTTGGAGTATTGGTGTAAAGAAGTCCCATATAATGACTGCCTCATCTCTGAAATGTCAGCTGCATCCCACTCCCTAGTGAAAGTACACCCTCCATTAAATCCGTCCCCCACGAATGAGGGTATGAGGTACCCCCTCCATTGCAAGCCCTCCCCGCTAATAATAGTACCCCCTACATTATGGCTGAGCAGGGGATACTGTGCAGCTAGGTGGCTGAGTGGGGGGACTGTGTGGCTGGGCGGATGAGCGGGGGGACTTGCTTTGGGGGCGTGATTATGTAATTGGTCCCTATGGTCTTGCCCAAACTACACAATGCTGCTGTAACCAACATTGTGAAGTGGAGTGTAAAACCATGTTGATGCAAATCCTATTGTTGGCTACCTAAACTGCCAACTTTTGCTTAGTAAGTGAATGGCTGTGGGCAGCTGTTGGGTGGCTGCAAGTGGGTGGCAGTAAGTTTTGGGTGACTTGTCCACTCTTTTTGGTGGCCAAGCACTCTGCAACATTATAAGGGACCCTCCCAGGCATTCAGTGAGAGTAAACAATATGAGTAATATGCATATACACCGGCCATGTTCTTGATGCAAGAGATCCTACTTAAATAAAAGGGATCTTTGTATACACTCAACTGTGAATAGTCCAACATTTTACCTACAGTATTGTACATGCTCATGCCAGACAAATGCTCAATTATACCCACTTGTCTCACAGTTATACACATTCATGGTTTATGATGAATGTAGTTGCTGATGTTATTCTGGTGACAAAACCAAGTCAGAATAGCCTATTTAAACCCTTCTATGACTTCTGACAGATGCTAGAGTAGGACCATTTGAAATGAATGACTCATGTGTTTGACCTGCTTTCTGATTGACTGCCTGGCTAATCTGTATCTCCTGTTTGACCTTGGCTAGTGACAAAACTTCTGTATCCTACGCATTATTTCTTTACAAACAGATGTAGCGTGTTCCATCTTTGGCCGGCGCTTGCCAGATCCCTTGCACTGGCGCGCGCCGGCGATAGAGACTGGGACGCCCGTGCGTCTCACACGCACGTGCGTCCCAGTTTCTCGTTGGCGGGGGGACGGGAACCCTGTCCGTCTCTGCTTCAGGGAGATGGACAGATTTAGGGGGGGGGGGGGTGCGGCAAGGCGGCGGGGACCCGGGACACCGTCGGGGACCCGGGGGGAGCCCCGTTGTAAGGGGACGCGCGCGTATCTCGTGCGCGCGTGTCCCCTTACGTCGGCTGGCGGGGGATGGTGGCTGGTGAATCTTCCACCATCCCCTGCAAAGATGGGCCACGCTCCATCTGTAGTTGAGACTGTCTGTACACTGAACCAGATTTCTGACCTTGCTCCGGTTTATCACACCAAGAAACTGCTTGTGTATTATACTCTGGGCCTTTGTAACATAACAAAAACATAGAATGTGATGGCAGATATGAAACTTATTGAGATTTTTTCGTCTCTCTCGGTAAGTTTTCTGATGTATTCCATGTACCATTTTTTTGTCCTTTTCCATATAAGATTGCACCAATGACCTGGCATTATTCTTCCATTCTAATGTTGATTACTTTCCCAATGCAACCAAGCATCTGACTTGCCTTTCTCATTGCTTACCTGCCTTTAAGTCACCTGAAATTGTGACTCCTAGATCCCTTTTCTCCTCAGTAGTTTCCATTATAGTGCCATTTATACTATATTTGGCCTTTGGATTTTTGCGACCCAAGTGCACGATTGTGCTTTTTGGGGACTTTAAACTGTAATTCCCATGCTCTTGACTATTCCTCTAGTCTACCAAGATCATTAATCATTTTTTTTAGCCCTCCTGATGTGTCTACCCTGTTGCATACCTTTGTGTCATATGCAAAAAGGCATACTTTCCCTTCAATACTATTTGCAATGTCAGCAATAAAAATCTTAGAAACAACTGGTCCAAGTACAGATCCCTGTGGTACTCCGCTGGTAACATTTACCTCCTGTGAATGCACTCAATTTACTACAAATCTGATTTCTATCCTGCAACCAAGATCTTATCCATATACTGTTACCATCTTATTATCCAATCCCATGCTTTCAATTTATTTAGCAGTGATTTTTACTGCCAACATAATTTTTATAACCAGTTTATTTTATTATATAGATGTATTGCAAAAACACCATATTATTTTTTAGGTAAAACATAATAACAGTTATGTTCAGGGTGAGTGGACTTAGGTTGTTTACATCTTGCATATCTAATTGTGGAACTATTTAAGCGTATGCTGCCTGTTTTAAAGAGCTTTACAGCAATAGTCAGGTCAGATCAGTCCATGCTTAAAGAATCTATGCAGCCAGCTGTTTTAGTATTTTGGTTCTCATCTGTTTCAAACTGGTAGCTGGCCATACATTGGCCCTTATTCTGATCGGTGCGGATTTTTCCGCATGCGGTCGTACCGCCGATGGTTTTCGACTGCGCATGTGCAGAGGTCACTCTGCGCATGTGCAGGCGGTTTCGCCGTACGTATTCTTTAGACGCCGCACAGGGGGCGGAGAGGGGCGTGAAGGGCTACTTAGCCTCATTACCCTATGCATACGCCCCGCGTTTCATGGGCGTTCCCATGCAAACGCAGGGCGTATGCATGGTAATGAAGCCGTGACGCATGTGTAGGGGGCGGGCATCTGACATCGCCGGATGTCAGCTGCCCGCCCCCATACATGATTTCATACGGACAAGTGTCCGTGTGGTCTAGGGTGGCGGGCGCTGGTGGAGCGTGCGGCCCTGCATTCGATGTTCGGCGACCATCGAATGCAGGGGCTGCTCCCAAGATGGAGGAGGCGTATCCCCGTCCACTTTCATGCGGACCGCCACATATCCGCGTACGGACGGAGGTGGCGATCCGTATGGAAGGCGGGGATTCGCCTGCACGGTCCTGGCCGCATATTCTGATCTGGCCGCACAGATCAGAATAAGGGCCCTTATGAGGCTGGACAACGTTATGATCATTGAAGAAAAAAATTATTAAATCATTATTGCTGGCTTTATAGTTAATAAATTATGCAGAAGTAATATGGCAAAAGAGATACCCAAGAGACACAACTTTAGAAAATAGTGGATCTATATAATTAAAGTCTCCATTTTCAGGGGAAAATATAGTCTTTATTAACATTTAACAACAATCATGCACACTCGCTGTCCACCGACAATGCCCATCATCTAAGGTAAACTTGCAAGTATCTATCTATCTATCTATCTATCTATCTATCTATCTATCTATCTATCTATCTATCTAGAATGAAGACCCAAGGTCTGAAACAGCAGTTGATGCAATTGCAAATAATTCTTGAGCCACAGCTACAACTACATCTTACACACACTAGCTATTGACAGAAATCCGTTGCTGTGTGTTGTAATACCATTGTTCGCAATGGAAAAAATACACCAGCCCTATGGAGACACAGATTCTCCATCTGTACATAACTGGCCATCTAGGTCAATGGAACTGTATCTGCAGATGCAGTAGCAAACCATGACACTCCAGCATCTGGCTTGCCACCTTCCTGCAACCACCAAAATTGTATCCCTCTTTAGGCAATTTCCATCTGTAACTTTGAACGGAAACCATCAAAACACATGCGCAGTGTGACTTGGATGCACGGGTAGACTGAAAACCATCGGCTGCTTATGTCTCTGGGTATATATATATATAATGACGAGGTGACGCTCACTTAGGTAGGTATCACCTGGGTGCTTGGAGACATTAGTATATACATAGGCAAACTAATCAGCTCTTTCGGATTTCAGTATCACTTATATGCGGATGATACTCAAATCTATCTATCAACCCCAGAGTTGTCACCAGTGGTTTTGGGCCGAGTCTCTGAATGTCTCTCTGCCATCTTATTTTGGATGTCTTCTCGCCAACTCAAACTCAATATTTCCAAAACTGAATTACTTATATTCCCGCCAACTAAGAACAGTTACCATCCTGATATCTCCATCACTGTTGACAACTCGACAATCTACCCTACCCCACAAGCTCGTTGCTTAGGGGTCACCCTCGACTCTGACCTGTCCTTTGTTCCCCACATTCAATCTGTCTCCAAATCATGTTACATCTAAAAAACATATCCAAAATACGACCGTATCTCACACAAGACACTACTAAATCTCTTATCCATGCACTCATTATATCCCGCATTGATTATTGCAATAGTCTCCTAACTGGTCTTCCCAAGAACAGACTCTCACCACTGCAATCCATTTTAAATGCTGCTGCTAGGCTGATCTTCCTTGCAAGACGCTCATCGTCTGCTGATCCACTCTGCCAGTCCCTCCATTGGTTGCCTGTATATTACCGTATTCAATATAAAACACTTCTACTTGCATATAAAGCTATTAACCATACTGCACCAGCATATATCTCTGCACTTATCACAAAATATCTCCCATCTCGACCACTCCGCTCTGCACAAGATTTGCGTCTCTCATCTGAGCGGATCACTAGCTCCCATTCACTATTACAGGACTTTCATCGTGCTGCTCCCATCCTATGGAATGCCTTTCCATGCACAATTAGACTCTCCGCTAGCCTCTAAACTTTCAAGCGTTCCCTGAAAACTCACCTCTTCAGGCAAGCCTATCATATTTAAGTTCTACACGCATAACCCTCTGAGGCACTTATGTATTATATAGCTTCCCTTCTGGACTTGTAACTTGTTGGGACTGCTATGCTATTACTGATGCCTGTCCTTGTGTTTCCCTCCTATATACCTAATAGATTGTAAGCTTGCAGCAGGGCCCTCTAACCTCCAAGTCTGTCTGTTACCCAGTTTGTTTTATCACTGTCTACTATTGTAAAGCGCAACGGAATCTGCTGCGCTATATAAAAAACTGCAAATAAAATAAATAAATAAATAAATTAGTAATTGTATAGCAACAGTTCCTCAGCAAGGACAAGACCAGCACACCACCAATTCAAAAAATATCAAAGAAGTGTATTGAAAAAGATATATACAATTAGCCACATTTTGTTCAATATCCACAGGGCAATCATATAATACAAATTATGGAAAAAGTAGTTATCAACCCCTTAGAGAGCTGCATGCCAACAGCTTATCCCCCGTTCTGACCTGACAGCTGTTTTGGAGTGCTAATTCCTTCATTAAGGGCTCACAAAGAACTAAATCAACAGGACCAAACTAGAGATAGAGTGCCTGCCAAACTTACTACAATTGTCTACATCTGTCCCAGTTTTAATGCAGTGGCCATTGCTCAATGCCAGGGGTGTCTGAGCAAGCCCATGTGTGCCCAGGAAACACCTCTCACTACAAAATGTCCTATACTTCCGCATCCATACAGTGGTGAAACGCAGAACTTGGCCAGTGGAACGCACCTGTCACTTCTGGTCTCCTCATGCCGCCAATACACAGTGCGGAATCACCCAAGTAAGGCCCAAACTTCAAGGGGCAGGTTTTGCCAAAGCACACGTACACTGTCGGTGGAACGGATCGGCCATGTCCGTGCATGGCAACCACTAGCCAAATCTACACCTTTTTTGGGGACTTGTATGCAGATGCATTGTCATAATGGAGAAGGGCACCTTAAGTTTGAGTTATTAGATTTCACCCGGAATTGGCTTCCAGCCCTTGACGTAACCATTGGTTGGCGTACTAGTCTCCAGTGATTATGCAGTGCTGCACGAGTGTTACAGAAGCTAATTTACCAGTCTTGGCCACAAAAATAGCCACCATCTGCTTGGACATGCTGTGCTTATGTTAGGACATCTGTGGTGACACACCTCCAACTGGGGTCCATTAGGCCAACTATTGTTTGGTTTTGTAGTCAAAACAGATCTCTCAGACAGAGTTTGAGCAACCTCCATCAAACCTGGCCAGCAAGTTGCAGCACCAAGACACCCAAGCCTCCTCCTGCTCGGATGACTGCTGGGACATGCTTTTCATGTAGTATCAAGTGGATGGGTCCTTATGTGATGATTATCTCCTTCTCTAACTGTGTCACTGACACCATGGCAAAAACCTCAACTGTGGCCCATACAGAAGCAATGCTGCCCTCGCTGATGGCAGACACAGGTCTTGTCTTCCATTCATGAAATCCTGCAACCCTCTCAAACACAGTGTTTCAGGACAATGCATCCTCTTGGAAATCAGCTTGCAGTCAGTCAAAACTCTCTTGCTGTGCAGACCACTCTTGTAGTCGTAAAAGATCATAGTTCTCCAGTGGCCTCTGTTGAGCTCCATAAGGAGTTCATGAAGGAAGTGAACATGCTGACTTGTATGATATGCAGTGATGCTTTCATACAATTCTGTGCCTTGACATTTCACAAGAACTTTAGTTTTAGATTTAAGAGGTTATAGATCACAAACAGACAGATTGTGACTACTCTACCCATGTAGTTCACATTTGGAAACTTATTGCACACAATTTGTATTTTTTGAAGAATGTCCAGTGATTCAGGAGGTACAGGAATAATATTGCATATAGGATCTGATTTGAGTCAGTTGTTAATGTGCAGATAAAGCGACTATGGAATGACTGCTCATGCTTATGGATCATAGCCCTCATGCTTGAGTCAAAATAACAAAAGAAATAGTGAATTAAACTAATTGTAATTCCCTCGCAACTTGACTTACTGGAAGCAGGTGTTTAGAGGTGGAAACCTGCTGGGGTTTTTTTTGTATCCGAAAACATGCCCAGGTGTTTTAAGGGAGGGTGTATGACTTCAGCTGCCTTGATCAACCTGTCTCTGTCACAGAGTTAAGAAGGGTCAAACTTAGTCAAAATTGCACAGACTGGAAAAATAATTTGAAGGTTTGGGAATTGCATATGAATTTGCAGCTGAATAGCGAATAGTGATATTTCGTCTCTGGCTATGTAGTTGCAGCGAACGAGTTTGAATCAGGCCCATAGTTTGTATTTTATGGTGACTGTTCAGTGAAGCTGGTGTCTGGCAATGACGCCGTGTGTTGCACTGAATGGAGTGTGACAGCACAAAACAGTAGCACTGTGCAATGTCAGAAAACATTAAAAATGGATTGTAGCCCTAAAGGCTCAAATTCATATACAACACCAATCTGTCCTCACATCTCTTCACTGCACATCAATCAACTACATTAGTCACATTTTGTTTGCAATTAGCTGTGATATTTGTATATTAATGTGTCCATGTGTCTGCTTCTGTTCTCAAAACCAAGATGAGTAAAAACTAAAAGTAGTATCATTTGTTTTCTGCATTGTAAATAGCTGTGTAGAGCTGTACATCTAGTACAGTACTGAATACACCGTTATACATTGTCTAGTCATGTTTGGCTGAAGAGGTTAAATGTGAGATTTCTTGTGATGTGTAATTAAACAGTAGCCGGTAGCCAGCTCTAATTCATTCCTGAGTTAAACGGATTGTGTATGTCCAGGCTGTATAAAACTCATGCATAGCTAAGTCTCATTGTTCCAACTGTGCATTAAAGATTTAAATCTTTAACTTGGAAGTTTTGCTTTGTGCTCAATAACTGTCAGGTGTTATGGTCCAATTCCCAGCAGTCACTTCAATAAACAAAAGAAAAATGCATAGTACTTGGTATATGTGTGTATGACTCACTGCTGACAAATGACTTATGGAAATTGGACCAGGCATTATGATAGCTGTCATGAAAGTTTCAAAAAGAATAATTGCACAAATCAGAACCTGCCATTTAACCTAAGGATATGAAAAACTAGTATATAACTTCAGCTATATGAGAGAGTGAAGATCTTATATATTGTGACATAGACCAAGCAAAATACTGTAGCTATGGTTGGTAGACAACTCCACTGTTTGAAATGAGAGTCTCCTATTTATATATAGTTATAGGTTCTTCCTTTGCAAACAATGGGCCTCATTCAGACCTGAGCGCTGCTGTGCGAATTTGAACTTCGACCGATTATCGCAAGGCCGTCCTGTGATGAAAGTCTGCTATTTCTAGCCAACAGTATCAAACCTTCCTTTTCAAGGAAAAGTTGTAGAAAAAGTTGTTGCAAATCAACTGGAAATCCACCTGATAATGATATGTATGATCCATTCCATTCAAGATTCAGGAGAAGACATAGCACTGAAACAGCCCTGGTATATGTGCTAAACTATCTTGCGATGACAAGAGACAGAGGTGACTGTTCAATCTTAATCCTTCTAGATCTCTCTGCAGCATTTGATACCATGGGATTCTGTTTGAGCGCCTCATAAATTTCTGTGGACTGGATGGCACAGTACTAAGCTGGTTCAAATCATTTAACGCTGGCAGGTCACCGATTGCGTAATCTGGAGTATACTCATCTTCATCCGTGCCACTGTCATGTGTCCCATGCTTTATTCAGTGTACATGCTGCCACTGGGGGGAATAATTATGCCCCATTGTCTTCCACTGTTATGCAGATGATGCACAACTGTACTTGTCCTTTGGTCCAGGCACTGAAAACCCAATAGCAACCCTAAATGGCTGTCTAGCTGAGCTCCAGAAATGGATGAGTGCCGGTTGGCTGAGACTGAATCTTGATAAAACAGAGGTCCTTTTGATAGAACCTCAACATCAAAGGACAAGACTGCAGCATAGCCACCCAATTGGATTGACACTTACAGAGGGGTACAGAATGAAAAAACTCTGATCATATGCGAAATCTTGGCATGCTACTGGATGATGGCTTGACACTTAAACATCAGATATCAGCCACAATCAAATTCCCATTCTTCCATACAGTATGAGGAATATAGTCAGAATCAAACACTTAATTCCCTCTGAAGATCTGCCAAAAGTCATACATGCATTTGTATCATCTCATTTGGATTACTGCAATGCCCTCTACCTTGGTCTCCCAGCAAAACTGCACCAATTACAGCTTGTATAAAACACAGCTGCCAGGCTGTTAACCAACCAGCCCCATTCTAGCCACATAACTCCCATTCTCTACTCCCTTCACTGGCTGACCATAAAATGGCGAGTCATTTTCAAGATCAACTTACTGAGTTTCAAAGCCCTATATGACCAAGGTACAAGGTACCTGAAGTAGCTTCTGATTCCATACTGTTCCATCCAATCTGTAGATTGGACTTTTGACAGTACCTAGGATCTTCTGTAATTCATCTGGGGGTCGAGCTTTAAGCCATGCAGCTCTGAATTTATAGAACTTGCTTTCCCGCACAGTTCAAGAGACGCCCACTCTAGAATGCTTCAAAAGCAGACTCAAGGCTTTCCTGTTTACTGAAGCATTTCCTTCATTCCCTTAAGTATTGTTTATGAAAAGCTTTTCTGTACGTCATTGTTTCTGTACTTTAATACATTCATTCTGTGTGTTAAGCGCCTTTCTTATTGGAGAAAGAGCACTATAGAAATAAAATTATTATTATTACTAACCCACTGTTACCTGCACCTGTACTAACAGATTGTTATCAAAGCATGGAAGTACACTTATAGTAGCTCTGGGAGAATCCAAGATGCTGTCCGAGACCCCCAAAGGCAGCATCCGTTTGAGAGGGGGACCCTTGGATACTGATCTGCCGAAAGGGTTTCTATTCCTGGACTGGTTATTATACCTCTACCCTCCTTATAAGGTGTGGTATCATGAAAAATACTAACATTGGATAATCTGTTTATTTATCCCACTGGCTAAATTGGAGATTATAAATACTAACAAGACTACCTACTAACCTACTAAATGCAGTACAACTGCAAATTAACTAATTACTACCCACGAGAATACGGATAGGTCCATGCAGATGTAATTAAATTATTATACTTTGTACCAGCCAGTGCATGTGTATTTAATTTTATTTGCATTATATTTAATATTACAATTATGATTGATTTTATTTTAGTTGCATTATTGGCAATTTTAAAACTGCTTCTAGTGCTATTTATGTTTTTTTGTCTTTTGTTTATTGGGAGTGAGTAGTCCCATCTAGGCAGCAGCTGAAGCAGTATTATTCCTTCAGTGCAAATCCCCATTGAATAATATTCCCAACGTGTGCAGTCTGTGCATAGCTCAGGACCTACTCTACCTGTGCGATAGAAACATGCCGGAAACGCTTGGGCACGCCTGCCTTTATACTGGCACTCCCACGGCCGGGTGACAAGATTAAAAAGGGTGCCGGATTTTATTTCAGGATGGAATCGCACATGCATACTGAGAGCTGTACGCATGCACAGTGGATCAGGTCTGAATAACCCATTCGTCATTTTGTGAGCATTTGTTACTGCATTGAGCAATCTACAAGAAATAAAGTTACTATTTCATAGAATCCAATAATGCAAAATTTACCTTTAAAACAGCAATGACAGCAGGAGGATAACTGAGTCCAACCATGTTTGACGTTCTTCTGTACATTCTATTAAGGTAAAGAATTACAATTATTACATATTTTTGCTTGAATCAGAAAACTATTTAAATGGAGGTTAGGGTATCTTTGGAATATAAAATAAATATTAGACAATATATGTAAGATTCCTGCAAATATAGTGAGTTGTGCTGTCATTGCATATTATTAGTAATTCATTTGTGGTGTATCAAAAATGCAACCCTAATATAAATGATCTACAATATAATCATGAATGCCGCAAAATCATCATGCACAGAGGGAGCAGGAGAGCACACAAATATCTCTGGAATGGATGTACCATAATATGGGTGGGGGGGGGGGGGGGGGGGGGGAGTGGCAGCCTGTTTTCACTGTACAGCAGAACACCCTTGTGCAAAGTTGGGAGTTTAAATGGCTGAGTAATCTGACAGTGAGTCAATGCAGTCCACAAGGGGGAGGGAGGATAGAAAGAAATGGATCTGATCACATAAACCCCTTCACAGTGGCAAAAGATGGGCAGTGCAATTGAGAGGGGGGGGGGGTACAGATTACCTGGGCCTGATAGGGGGCACAGGTCCATTACTGGCCCGCTCACCCAGGCCTTACCCATACCTCCCAACATGACCCTCTCCAGGACAGACTGAATGCTCTGTTTCAGGACATCCCTCTTAATTTATGGTTAGCATCACCTGGGTTGAAACACCTTTTTATCATTTAACCTGTCTGATACAGGTGATGGCAATCCTAAATAAGGAAGGAAGCCCAGAAACAGAGCATTGTGTCCCTCCTGGAGTGGGTCATGTTGGGAGGTATGAATTAGTAGCCTCCAGGAAAAAAAGGGGTCAGTGACCGCACAGATCGCGCTTGACTGTGATCCACAAAGGCTCCCTCCATAGAGTACATATAGTTCTTTAATTACAGTACATGTCAATAACACAATTTGTAACCAAGCTGTCATCTGCTGTCTGACATCTCTGCTATTCTGGTTTCCCTGCCAGTCCCCGAGTCTTTGCCTAGCAGTACACATGTACAGTAGCTCAGTCACTGCAATCATGGTCTGTGTGGCGCAAATAGTAGTTCCATCTGCAGAATCCTGTCTTCTTGCTTCTTCACTCACACTCGTTACGCCAAAACAATGTCCTTCCAAAATATACACTGTACTGTACATACCTTCATCCATACAATACAATGTTCTCTATACTGATTTTTCTAACACATTGTTGCCATAATTTTTTGATATACAGTATGTATTCTAGGAAGCTTATGTCATATCTTTGCCTTATTATGTATATATGCAAAATGTGCTGTCAATGTTGATATATGGCTATCCACAATCACTTCCAGTTCAATCACATACCATGACTAGTCTTCCACACATTACAATCAGTTAGCAGTTAGCACTCTTAGGAGTTCATATAGTTGCTGCTGCCATGGCATTTCAATGCTGGTAACAGCACACAAACTCACACCACTCGCGACACAAGTTCTGATCGAAATTGGTTCAATGTTGCTTGCTGCCCTATGGGGCTGTGAGCACTTTGTTGCGAGTTTGGGCTGCTGTGAAGTGTAGCTGTTGCTGCGCTGACTCCCAGATGTGAGAAAATCAAGCACAATTGGATAGATCCCAGAGTGCCTGCCATGCAAAGCGCTTTAAATACTGTATACTGAGATGAAAGTACCTGATCTTTGAAATTCTAGTTTGAGCAGCAAAATCAAATTGTACCACTGCAGATTTCATAATTCCTTCTGAAATATTTTTTCTTGATATTTTATTCTTTTCATCATAAGAATTGTTGCCAGAAATGCAAGCTGTACTATCTAATAAATTTATAGTACTCATTAAAATGCGATGAACAGACTTGTACTTTTCCTATGGGTGCTGGATGGCTGACAGACAGTCGGGATTCCAACAGTCATTACACCGATGTCGGAATCCCAACTGTTAAAACCACGACACTCGGGGTCCCGACAGCCACCGGCTATTCTCCCTCGTGGGGGTCTGCAACCCCCATAGAGGGAGAAAAGAATGGGCCTGCAGCGTGTCGAGCGCAGAGAGCCTGCAAGGGGCTTCATTGTGCTCCTCCTGTTCTCTGAGTCCGGGCAGTCGGAATCCCGACATAGGGCTACTGACTGTCGGGATCCCAACTGTCGGTGTGGTATACCACACCCCTTTTTCTTTATCCTATATAATAAAATACCATGGTTGCGCCTCATCTCTATGGAAGGGAATGGCATCTGACAGAGCACTTCAAAAGTTCATGCGCTCACAGATACCAGTGTGGACATTTCTGTTATGTTGTTCCATCATTTTGACAGGCTGGTAACTAGTTTATTAATAAAATGGCTGATCATGTCGCTGATTTACATTATATTATGAAGTTTATTGGTTTGGGTATAATCAATAGTGGCAGCCAGGACAAATAGTTATCACCTGTCTAAGAACAAGGGGCATAAGATGGGTACACACTGATTCTCGGCCCATCATGGCTATGTCTACCAGATTTCATAAGATTGACACACTTGTCAATTTGGCAGACATCACAATTTGGTGGACATTTGCCTGCCCAGTTGCGGCTGCCAAAAGGTTTTGACCTCATTGTAGGTTTAAAATTCTCTGAGTTGTATGCAATATGATTGGGCTTGTAGGAGTTCAAGGATTCGGACTGTTGCAATAATAATATTAATCATTCCTCTCCATTCCTGACATTTCTCAGTTATGAGGCAAGTGTTTCATTCTTTGATCTTCCCATGTCATTCCACTATTTCTCACACATCTGTCACATAAGGGTAAATGTATGAAGATTGGAGAAGTAGTTTCTATCCCCATAAAAATGTTATGCAATGGCCCTCATACATTAGTGGCGCGACTACCATTTTCTTTCGTCAACTCTTTCAAAGCTGTAATGGCTATACTATTTATTTACTATTGTTTCTACCAGGGGTTCCCAATCTTTTTCTAATCACGGCACCCTAGAGAATTTTTCCAAGGCACCCCATGGCCCCCAAAAATATATAAATAATTAAGTAGATTGTGTTTATATGTGCTTCTTAGGTTCAGTTATGTGGTAAAGGGCAGGTTTGGTTCTGATTGTACACATTTTATGATTGTCAGCCACCAGCACTGGTTTTGTCCAGAAATAATTGATCATAAATAATTTGAATTGGTCCTGGACGACCAACCCGAGGCACCTCTGCGAGTGTCCCGAGGCACCCCAGGGAGCCTAGGCGCACAGTTTGGGAACCACTGGTTTATACTGTTGTAATTCTGTTAGCAGATCAGTTCATGTTCTTTTAGACGTAGATTACTAGATCTTATGCAATATATTTTTTAATGAAGGCTTTAACCTTTTGTTCATATCCCACAAAACAGTCTTTCCATAAATATAATAAGGAGTATATGAATCTACTAGTTCTAGTTACTATAGTAGATGCAAAAGTGTACTGCTTTGTTTTCATGTCCATTTCTAGGATTTTCTGTTCATCTCTCTAGGCAATGATCAGATTGCTAAATCAATTGGCTGCATACAAACTAAGCAGGAAACATAATCTAACTTGAAGAGATGAATTAACCATTTCAGAAAGTAGAATTCTCCCTTATACAACATTCCATACATGTTTATGTAATTGTTAGTTAGTGTAATTGTTAGTTAAACTTAAACAAGGTGTTCCTAATATCCCCCATCTGTACCTGCAGACAGGACGACCTTGGCTACAATCTTATGTTATGTTTTTTGCTGGAATCTGGCTGTCCTGGTATTGATTAATGTAGCTGCAAGCAATCTACTTTATGTTTCTGCTCTATGGCTTGTCCCAAGTGCACTGTGGCGAGTTTATTTATATTCTTATTTCTTACCCACTGGGGGTGACCAATGCTCATCCTCTATACAGTTTTTTTTTTTTTACTACCACCTCTTGTCTGGTTTTAAAGGCAGCTACAGCGCACCACCCCTACCTCCTGTCTGTAGGTCTCACCATCTCCCATGATTGGCAGGAGCAGGACCTGCTTCATCCTCACAAGGCTGTAGAAATGGATATCTTATTGTGAGGTACTTAATGGAAACTACATTTACAGAAACACTGAACATACATTTACGTACACCGGACGATATAATAGGAATAGATCCACTGAGCACACATCTGTAGGGGATGGACTTTAAGTATGCCTAACATTAGATTAAGGGGATGGACTTTAAGTATGCCTAACATTAGATTAAGGGGATGGACTTTAAGTATGCCTAACATTAGATTAAGATTTATTAGATAGATGCAGCCTTACTGTCAGTCTGGAGTAATACAGAGATAAATATCTGCAGTCACACTGAGATGGGGTCGCTGTCGTTCTGGAAGTTGGATATGAAAGTACTTTTATGAAATTTTATGTTTATGAATTGCAGTAGAAATTATGGCACAATCGTTCTTTTCGAGATTACTCTAGGATTATTGCTTATTAATGGATATGGATTTCCTAGCATACACAGAGAAAAGTTTATAGCTATAGAGTCATAGACTCGTAAATTTCAGCCGTATGAAACAGAATGCTAGGAGTGCAAGGTTTAACTAGCATTAAAACTTAAATGATGGAAGTTCAAAATACAGTGCGAAAAAGAAGTAACTTTTCCGTGAAACGTTTTAAAACTTTATATCCTAACCTTCATAAAGTATAAGTAAAAACCTGTCTGTTCCAGTACACTTATAATTCTTACTGCTGTCACAAAATTGGTTCAGTCAGATTCATATACAGTGTTCCAGAGCAAATATAGTGATAAATAATTTGAGTATTCTCTGTACTACTATATGAAACAAATTGTACATTATAGAGAAAAAGAAATTAATAACAAATGTTTTACTTATTCTTGTTCTTAGAAGTCTATAGCCTATATGCTAACTAATGCTAGACAGACATTTTATCTAAAGCTATATGCAGAGACCCTGCACCCCTTCCAAACATGGCCACCGCCTTTAAGGAGACAGATGCTAGAGGTCCTCCAGAACATGTAGTGTCTGTCAGGGAAGCACAGAAAGCTCAGCACTGCCCGTAAGGGAGGATTCGAGGAGCGTTCACATGCTGTGCACCTGCAATCCCCTGGCAACGAGCATGTAACCCCCGCTGGCCAGGAACATGCAGTGAGGTAAATGGCTGAGGAGTCCCTGGCAAGTACTAGAGCCAGATTTACACACAATATATGAGCAGCATTATACACATGTGCAGCAGTATATACTGCTGGAGATTCACTGAGATGTGAAGAAAAAGTAGCCAGGTGAGGCACTGCCTCACCTGCCATAGCCTTTTTACTCCAGAGTTTTGATTATAAAAATGATTAGAATAATAAAAATAAGATTTTATAAATGTATTATTTGTATTTTTTTTTACATACTTTATAAACGGAAAACTCTGGCGTATACGTTAGTTTGACAGGAAAGGCTTTGCCTCACCCCACTGCACGCCACTGGCAACAAGGATTGTACAGGAAGAGTTAAAACTGCGATAAAAGTATGTCAGGCATGTAGCAATTAAAATAAATCCTACATTTAATATAAATAATGCAGCATACATAAATGAATACACACAAAATTATAATAAAAGGTTAAGAATGAGTTGCAGGTAAGCACTTTATATAAACCTATGATTGGGAATGATGAATGGTTAAGCAAATAGTCACTAGTACTGGGGAGGGCCGTGTTGTTTCTTAGGGCTAGATGGAGTCCAGTAGATGGCATCTAGAGGAGCTGTTTCCACTTAGCTGGACTCCATCTAGTCCTAGGAAACATCACGAACCTCCCCAGTACTGGTGGATCTAAAAGGGTGACTATTCGCTTAATAATTCATCATTCCCAATCATAGGTTTATATGAAGTGCTTACCTGCAACTCATTCTTAACCTTTTTATTATAATGTTATGTATATTTATTTATGTATGCCGTATTCATTATATTAAATGTACGATTTATTTTAATTGCCACATGCCTGACATACGTTTAGCGCAGTTCTTATTGGGAATGACTTCCCATTTTTCCAAAACTGCTGCTTGGTATTAGCACACTCCTATCAAAGTGCCTTTTTTTATGATATCTTTATATCTACCCAGCTGGCAACAACGAGCATGAAACATGGCAAAAAGTGTGAAACGCCAGGCAAGGAGAAGTAATCCCTAGTAACGAGCAAGTAACCCCTGTCAATGAGCATGTAACTCCTGGCAAGATGTATGTAGTCATGTGGGGGGGGGGCATGTCACACATGAGGGGGGGTTAGCAATTAAAATTGGGGTTTTGGGGGCTTTTTACATCGGAATCAATGTAAAATTGGGTCTCAGGGACCATTTCACATTGATTCCAATTTAAAAATCTCGTCAATCGCATCTTATGCCGCACAAACACATAAGATGCATGCAATGCTTGCGATTTCGGCCCGACACATACAATCTAGATCGTGGGCGCCATGCTAGGAAACAAGTACCAATCATGCATATCCTGCAGTGTGCCCTGTACCAAGATTACATGCATCCATGGGTCACACTCTATATCTTCTTCTTGGTGGTGCTCAAAGTCCAATCAGAAGGTATAGGAGTGTTTAATATATCAAAAAGTACTTTCATATGACATTAAATAATCTCTTACCTTTCAACAAATATCCCAGCCTGCACTGCATGGACAATGCTTCTAAACCGTGGTTTTTCCTCTGTTCTTCTTAACATCATCCCCATTTGTCGCGTAAAGGTGGAGGCAAGCCAGTCCCGCACTTCGGAAGGTACCGAGTCTGACTGAATGTCACTGAGTTCATCTTCTGTATCCAGTAAACGTCTGGAGAAGACAACACATAGTTATACAAGTGAACTGACACACTCTATTCTTATGTAGGACACAGTTGTATTATACTATACAAAATGAATAATACAGTATATTTTAAGGTCAACTTTATTGCAAACTTGAGCATCATAAACAAATTTACATTTATTGATGTATAAGAATGCTCAAATACATTTACAGTAGTACGATGAATAGAAACATACTGTAGTAGACACCTCTGTAAAATCTTTTGATTATGGCCTTCTTCCCTCCTGCTCTCACATCCCTCTCCCCATGCAAATCCCTATTCCCCGACAGAAACCTCTTAAAACTCCTCACCCTCACACATAAGGCCCTCTCTGACTCCACGGCTCCCTACATCTTCCACCTAATTTCCCTACATACTCCTTCCCACCCTCTCTGGCCACCCAATGTCCTTCGCCTCTGCTCTACCCTGGTCACTGCATCATATCCAAAAGTGTACCCTTCCATATAACCTAGTACCAAGGTTGGTCTCCGTACCTGCCACCTCATGTCTTGGCCTTCCCTGGCATGCTCACTTCCTGCCCTCTGGCCTTCTTGCCTGTACCTCATGCTACCTGTTTGTCTCCCCTTCCTTCAAGATTGTACAGATGGGGCTGGCTTCATCTTTGCAGGGCTGACGTTTCTAACGCCAGCCCCGCCATCACACCAGCCCCTCCAGGGGTGCGCGAGCACGAGACGCTCGCTCGCCCCCTGGGCAACGGAGCCTGCCTCCGGTCCCCGCCGCCTCCCCCGCCGTCACTGCCCGTCGTGTGAGACGCACGCGCGTCCCAGTTCAGCGTAGCCCCTGCCACCGGCGCTCGCCAGTGGGGAAGGGCTGGCGAGCCCCGGCCAAGGATGGCAGGGGCTACATCTGTAAGTGCCTTGGAGCATCTCTCTTCTCTCACACTTCAATTACAACTATCTCTTACCTCTGTCTATAACTGCATCTCTTCTAACTCATAATCGTTCATCAATCTACCAATGGCAACCCGCCCCTGGTAGCATGTGGAGAACTCTTTTGCTTTCTTACATCCCAGATTTATTGTGTACTGAGAAATGTGGTGATAATTGTGACCTGTGCTCTGTTTTAGTTTTTCAGTTACTGTAATGTATAGTTCTAATGTGTGCTATTCGGTGCTTCAAACCGCTTGTGCTCCTTATTAATAAAATGTAATAATAAAAAAAATCGACCATTGTAGTCTGCTAATCTACTGTACTGCCACACACATCCTCATACTGTCAATGTCACAGGATTTGATAATATTAAAGATTACAGCTGATATAAATAGAGTTTTCCAATTATGGGACATCAGTGATACTGGAGGTAATTTGTTTTCTTTTATTGTGGTTCCAGGAGAAAGTTGTTTCACTCAGAAACATAGAATATGACAGCAGATAAGAACCACTTGGCCCATCTAGTTTGTTCCTTTTTATCCTGTAGGTAACAACACACCATCTGGTCATTAATTCTTTGTAAGGACAATCATATCACTATCCCACAAGTGTTTAAATTGCTCTACTGTCTTATACTCCACCACCTCTGATGGGAGGCTATTCCATTTATCCACTACTCTTCCGTGAAGTAATTTTTACCTAAAATGCCCCTCAGCCTAAATCCCTTTCTATCAATTCTATCATTTCCCTTTGTCAGAGTTTTGTGATGTAGACAGTGGTGGCTGCAGACCCTAGACTGCAGCTCACACCACATAATGCAGAGGGAGACGGTTAGCACATACTATGTAATCTATGTGCAGGCTAGTTCTATTTTGGGATGGTAGCACCAGAGCCGTATGGAGGGTGCCGAGGAAGAGCAAGAACGCACTGCTGGGCCCCCTCTCATCTGCTGCACCAGGAGAATGGAGATGCTAGCGGGGAACGACGCTGCAGGAGTGCAGAGTCAACAACCGCATACTGACAGAGACCCTGCACCCCTCCAAAAATGGCTGCTGCTTTAAAGGAGACAGATGCTAGAGGTCCTCCTGTACTCTAGAGTCTGTCAGAAGCACCATGCGCCAGGCACTACTCTTAAGTGTGGATGTGCTGTATGCCTTCAGCTCCTTGGAAACAAGAATGTAACCCCTTCCTGGCAATGAACATGTAACCCCTACTGGCAGTGAGCATGTAGCCCCCCTGGCAACAAACAATTAACACCTCTAGCAATGAGCATGTAATCCCTACTGGCAAGCATAATGTTACCCACTCTGGCAACAAGCATGTAACCCTCCCTGAACAATGAGCATGTACCCCCCATCCCCAGGAAGTGAGCATGTAACCCCCCTTGGCACTGAGTATGTTGCCCGCACTAGCAAGAAATATGTAACCCCCTCTGGCAACAGGCATGGAAACACTGGCATTGATCATACAACCCCTAGCAACAAGCATGTATTTAAGCAGCACATCAGGGCGGGTTATGTGTGTAAGCGACACTAGTGGGGGCATTATGGGTGAGAATTAATAGAATGAGAGATTCAGAAAATGAGAGATTTGGTAAGAAATCTCCAGTTTTTTTAAAGCGGCAATCATTTACACTTCAAAATCAAACTAGTTTTGCAGTGTAAATGATTGCCGCTTTAAAAAAACTGGAGATTTCTTACCAAATATCTCACTTTCTGAATCTCTAATCCTATTAAATCTCACCCTATGTGTGTAAATGGCACTATAGTGGGGCATAATATGTGTATGCAGCACTACAGGGGGAATTATATGTGTAAGCTGCCCTAAAGCGGGCATTTATATTTACTCCATTGCGTGTATAGCATTAATCAGTAATGCTGGTACTGAGAAGAGAATTAGAAACCTTACTCTTACTGTGGGGCGTCAATTGCAAGGGGCATTTTTGTATGTGCGACATAAAATGATGTCAGCGGCATAACTGTGTGTGGCACAATATGCAATAGGCATTACAGTGTGTGGCATAAAGTGAAATAGCAGTAAAGTGTGCGGCATAATGTGTAATGGCATTACGGTGTGTGGAATAAAATGAATTAAGCATTACAGCGCATGGCATGTGCAATGGGCATTACAGTGTGTGGCATAAAGTGAAATAAGCGTTACAGTGTGTGGCACAATGTGTAATGGGCATTATGGATTATGTGGCATAATGTGTAAGAGGCATTACTATAAGAAGAAAAAATGACTAGTGGGGGAGGGGGTGTCTAAACGGGATGCGGTCATTTCGTCTACAGCATGATGGTCGACAGTCATAAGGTCGACATCATTAGCTCGACATGGGAAAATATCAACATGGAAAAGGTCGACATGGTTTTAGGTAAAAATGTCATTAGTTCGACAGGTCGTTAGGTCTACAGGTCATTAGTTCGACAGTGTCTAGGTCGATAGTCAAAAAGTCGACATGGGGTTTTTCACTGTTTTTTGAGCCGACATGTGCCGACAGGTGGTATTTCATGCCCTACCATCCACTAGGGTGTGGCGGGAGAATAAAATAGTGTGCCGAGCGCAGTGAGGTACCGTGCCCGCGAGAGCAGCGAGCGATTCGAGGGGATGCGGTGCACTTTAAACTGTGTCCATGTTGACTGTGTTGACATTCAGGTAAAAAAACAGTGAAAAACCCCATGTCAACCTTTTTACTGTCGACCTAGGCATTGTCAAACTAATGACCTGTCGAACTAATGTCCTTTCGACCTAGAACAATGATGACCTTTTCCCATGTCGACATACACCCATGTCGATCTTGTACCATGTCGACCTAATGACTGTCGACCATCATGCTGTAGACCAAATGATCCCAACCTGTCTAAACAGACCATTGCACCAGGCGCCATGTCACGTAGTATATCTTCTGGGCAGAATCCCATTGTCTAGGTTTCACAGGCAACTGAGTACAAGCTTTAAATGACCTAAAGCTGCTTTCAGAGTACAGCAACGTCTGTGAGAAACACAGCATTGTCAATGACCTGGGACCGGCAGCCAGCCACTGGATGCATGCCATACACCATTGTTGTTACCCATCTTTGTACACTCTCTAAAGCTGACCATACACTTCTACGATTTGGGCCCTTTTCACTCAATTCCAACAGATTGGGTTGAGAATCAGGTAAAAAGTTCCCAAATTGTATACGCCTAACCTCTGATCTGATTTGTAATCCTGTGCGCACCGGATTGGATCCAGAGATCGCAAGTGCTGCACATACTGTAAGATTAATCAAAACCGGCAAGATCTGTCAGCATTTGCTGGGGGTCTCATACAATAAATCATCACATCGTATGCTGGTCCAGCTGCCTGGGAGCCGCAGGAATTTGCAGAGGTATTGCATGCAAGGCTGCATGTGATACCTCGGAGTAGTGTATTGGGGCCTTTAGGTATTTATATCCGTCTGGAGATATGCTATCCAGAACTGGACACAGTATTTTAGATGGGGTTGTAGCATAACATGAATTTTTGCTCATTCTATTTGGCATATTGTGAATTTTGGCTTATTCTGTGTGAATTTTGGCTCATTCTGTGTGGGATAATGTGAATTTTCACTCATTACGGGGTCCACTATTGTGTTGCATAATGTGTATAAAGGGTATATGGTGTGGTACACTACAGCTAAGGACACACCCTTTTGAGTGGCCACACCCTTTCTTTTGGGGCGCATGCATGAATGCAAACTTCACTTTTCCAAACCTTCACTTCAAAATTTCCACTTCAACCAATGTGTATGTATGTATGTAAAATGTAAGTAAATAAATAAATATATATATATATATATTCTCATGTGCCTAACATGCTGTGGTCACCCCCCTTAGAGTTGTTGTACCAGGGCCCAGGATTTCTCTTGGAAGCCCTGAATATACCCAATATTTAAATCAAGTAAATTAAAGTCACCCATGAATATAACCTCTCTCTTACTAGTCCTTTTAGTGATGTCCAGTTCCTGCCCCTGGCTTGGTGGTCTAATGATCACCACTGTGTGGAGTGTCCTTGTATTGCTATGGCCAGCTAGGCAGGAGCATGGCAAAGCTAACAGCTATACACAGTTATTCCAAAGCAATATAACATTAAGTTCACAATTTACAGTATCTTTGTAGAATAGATTCCTTTACTCTATATTTAAAAACTAAATGTATAATACCATATTATTACATCTACTTAGGTTGTATAATTGCTATGCATTACAATTTTTGGTACTTATATGTTAGTTGGGCGCCTACTATAGTTACTACGCTCACACCCCCCACTTTACATGTCGGCATGGAGTTGACTTTATATAGCGTGGCGAGCGCAGCGAGCCACCGAGCCCGAAGCGTGGCAAATAGCTTAGTGGGCGCCCAACTAACATATAAGTACCCAATGTTTGACTGCATGCATCTTTTAATATGGTCATAAATTCCTATCATACAAATATTATAAATCTCTAATCCCAAATGTTTTGAAAGTGAGTTAAAGGAGTCATACTGTATGTTCTAGAACTCTATTTTAGCAAAATGGATCTCTGAATAAGCTTTCTAAAGCCAGAGGGATGGCAGCTGCGTACTCCGTCCTTTCCTAGAAATTTTAGGGAATTGTCGCAACATATAAAAACTGAATTTTATTGAAGCAAAATAAACTAAATAATATTTTTCTTATTTGGTCATTATATAATATTGCATATGAAAAAAAGATCAACTGTAGTCTTTCACTTTAAATATTATTTAGCAATTACATTGATTTCTGTAAAAAACAATCTTCATGCTAGAAATGTACCCTTTAATTACCGTCCAATTTTATGTGCAACAAATGAGAATCTATGAGCCCCCTCACCTTGTTTCATCAATATAAACGGACTCAAGCACAGTGGCTGCATATTCCAGGTTCTTTTTCAGGTCTACAACTGAAGCTTCTCCTCTTTCCAGCTGTTTTACTAGACATCGTAATCTGCAAATCACATAAATGTTGAATTAATATCAACGTGAAAGCATATTACATTTTAAGTACTAAAAATATGTTACAATACATTTATTCAACAGCATGCTGCCTAATAATTACTTACAAACTGCACTAACTACATACTAATTAATTACTTGGACAATTAAAACATTTTTAAGTAAAATTAGAGACTCATTTCTTGGAAGCGAACATAGGGCCAAATGTAACAGGGTGTGGGTATCAGAAAGTGAGAGATTTGGGGAGAGTTTACCCATTTTTTTAAAGCGGCAATCAATTATGCTGATAAAACAGGTTGATTTTGCCATGCAATTGACGCTTTAAAAAAAATGAGAAAACTCTCCCAAAATCTCTCACTTTCTGATTCTCACACCTTATTACATTTGGCCAATAAAGTTGTATTATCGTGTTTTACTGTAAAATGTAAACAGTAAACTGTTAGTATCCTTTTATTAGTTTTTCTATAGGCTACTCTTTTTATACCACATAATAATAATTAAATGTTATCCACATCAGAAACTGTAGTCACAAGATGCAACAGCATACACAGCTGCATTGAGTCCTAAGTTTATTTAATAATTAAATGGTAATCAAAGGCTTCAAGTCACACTACACTTTGCTGGTGAGAGCCGGTTAGTAAATTAAAACATACATGCAGAGATGCATGTAACATATGTGTTGGCTGCAGGACCCCTTCAAATCCCACACCCAGATTCCCCAGACTCCTGTTTGGTGGGCTTAGAATGAGACAGATGCCTTATGCTGAGCCCTGAGTGAGCTTGTTGGCTGTGATAGACATTTGTTACATAAATCTCTGTATTTATCTTCAGATGTGCTAACTGAGGAAGCAGCCATTGGCAAATCAGATTTAAATAACATAAGTATAATAATACAGACACTGGGGGGTTATTTACTAAGCATTGGATTCTAAAACCCTGCATTTTTTTCTACCAAACTTTGCTAGATATATCATTGCCCTTTCAAGTTCTAGCCATAAGCACAATTGGAAGTGCTGGGAATTAGAATCTGATTCTTAGCAAATAAACTCCTGGACCAATTGGATAAAATAGTTAAAATGCCTTTTTTATACTTTCTATAATCTTTGTGTCAGATAAATAATAGATGTCTGTTTGTACACATACTAGGCCACATGCAATAGCCTTCGAAAATGGCGGCTGTGTGGACTGCCGGCCAAACTTTGAGGAGCAATCACTTACAGGGCAAAACCATGCCGAACTTAGTGGCTATTACATCTGGCCCACTGTCTGTGCATCTCTGTTATAACTAGTGTTCATTCTAGCATCCACCACCTTTGAAAATCCATGCAGTTCCTCTGACCTGCCTGGGGTGTCGCTGTCTGCTGTAGTGCTTCTAACGTGGTCTGTATATCAGCACTGATATGCAACCCAGACCTGTGCTAGAAACACCACAGCAGACAGCGACACCCCAGGCAGAGAAGAGGAACTACATGGGTTTTCAAAGATAGCGGGTGCTAGAATGAAAACTATTATAACAGCTAAATATGCTCTATCATCATGAATAACACTCTCCCATGTCAAAATATGTATGATTGATGTTGCTCTACATATTGCCAAGCCATTGATCATTGTAAATATTTTTTTTATGGTATTGGAACACTATATAGGCTTCTTTCTGGGTTGACTCGCACCATGTGTACAGACCATTAGATAATTTAATAGCTCCAGGAACTCCTTTTCGGTGCTAATCAGATCAAGCTGAATTGAATCCCTCCCATAATTAAACTACTTTGCAGCCTAATGATTTTACTAATTAATGGAAGTGAGGTTCAGGAGTATAACACATTTGAAAGTTGTTGGGACATAGGCCCATACACACTTGATGATTTTCAGCTGAAAATCGCTCAAAACAGCCGTTTTCAGCGATTTTCGGCTCAAAATCGCCTAGTGTGTATGGCACAGAGATTGCCCACTAGCGATGATGCACGCTCCCGCATCATCGCTAGGAAAGTGGTTCATCTGCTGGTTTTACCAGCAGATGAGGCGATGATGGATGGTTTTTCATCCATCATCGCCATGTGTGTACGCCTGCCGGGCTGAAAGATTAACCACTTTCAGCCCGGCGGACCTCCCCGCTGCCTCGCCCCCTCGCCCCCCCGCCTGTCATACTCACGGCACCCTGCGCTCTCCCTCTGGCCGCCCGGCTGCTGCTGCTGCTCCCCGGCCAGGTTAAACACCCGGCTGGTCCCGCCCCCCGCCCTGCACAACACGGAGCAGACAGCACAGAAGTGCTGTCTGCCCAGCTAAACACACTGACCACCAATGTTTATATATTTCTGCCCACTGCCACCAATGTATTAATTTAAAGGCAGCAAATATTATTATTATTAATATTATATATGTATATAAATATATATATAATATATATATATATATATATATATATATATATATTATAATACCATGTTTGTATATTTTTTGAGCACCTTGATAAAGAGGCAACCTGCCTCAAAACGTTGGTCACCTATTTTGGTGTGGTCTCATCATTTGCGAGTGCCGCCGCCCCCCACCCCCCTTGCAGATTCACAGCCTAGTGCTGTACAGTGACGGGCACCGCTTTATTAACTTTGGTAACACCTAAACCAGGATTGCTTGGAGTGCCACCATCCCCCCTTGCATATATATTATAATATATATATATATTTATATATATTATAATATATATATATATATATATTAATATATATATCAATGGTCAGTTGGCTAAACTCTGTGTCTGAGCCAATTCGATTTACGTACACCCACAGCCAACAATCAGTCGATTTTTTGGATGTCACGGTCCTTCGCGAAAATGATAAACTAGGGAATACACTCTTCAGGAAAAGGACAGACAGAAACACACTCCTTGAAGCCAGCAGCCAACATCCAGTTCGGCTTAAAGAGAGTCTACCTATATCCCAGTTTTTACGCGTTTTACGCACTAACTCTTCAGCAGCACTGGCTGAACAACAGATAGAAGAGATGACTGGTAGATTTTTGGCCCGGGGTTACTCCCATCGCACCATTGAAAGATGCCTCGGAAAGGCGAGGACTAGGCATGCCACTCCAATTGACCAGCCAACCCCAAGACCTAATACAGCATCACAACTCGTCCGTGTGGGTAACTATGACCATACTGCATACATGACGCAAGATCTATACAAAAAGCATTGGCCGATGTTGGCTAGCGACACAGCCCTGAAGTTGAACAAATCAAAACCGCCTCTCAACTCATACAGACGAGGGCGGAATTTACAACAAATGTTGATGCGCCCCACACTATACCCTCCGTTGGAGAATAGTCAGTCTGCAAGGACATTAAGGGGAGGTTGCTTCCGGTGCACTGGGTGCACGACCTGCCATGCGATGATCAGCGGACCCACAATACGACATCCGCACAATGGCAACAGCATAAAAATTCGACACAGATTATCCTGTATGAGCAGTTTTGTCATCTATGTGCTGATTTGCCCGTGCACATTGTATTATGTCGGCATGACAAGCCGAACCTTCCGCGAGCGCATGGCGAATCATCGCTATTCCATCAGGACGGCCATCTCATCTGGGACGTCGGATAAACCAGTAGCCAAACACTATCTGGCTGCTGGACACCAGATTATATGGCCAGGTAGTGCCCCAGGCGGGGGGGCGCTCCGGCACTACTCGCTCCACTGGGGAAGGGGGTGTGATGCGGGTGCCGCATTGCTCCACGGGGTATCGCTCCGAGGGAGGGAAGGGGCTGCGGGTGATGTGGCCGGCGCTGCATGGCTCCACGGGGGGGAGACCGGCTGGTGATGCGGTGAGGGCTGCCACGTCGGAACCCTTGAAATTCAAACCCAGCCCATTTATAATGAAAGATTTTCAGCAAAGTCTTTCGCCCTTCTGAAAATCTCTTGCTCTTTGGGGACAATAGCTCAGTGTGTACGCACTACTTTGGTGAAAGATATATCTATCAAAGATTTTGGCAAAGTCTTTTGAAATGAAAATCTTCAAGTGTGTATGGGCCTGTAAGTACCTTTTCTAGAATTGAGTTATCTGCACTCCATAGAAGCTTTTATACATATTGTTTATATTACTATAGTTATGCAGAGATGTATGAGTAATAGTGTGTACAGACGTTAAGATTTGGCTTCCGATGTTCCCGATATAGGGAACATCGGAAGCCATATCGCATGCAAATCGCATGCTTTTTTAGGGCTTGTGAGCATGATGCATTGCCGATGCGCACTCCCGTGTGAGCGCATATCGGCAGCCAGATAGAGAGGGCAGGCAACACTATATAGTGCAGATCTGCACTATATAGTCTAAATTGTGCCCCTCTGGCATGCCGTGAGATGCGAGTCCCGATGCGATCTGATCGCGCTGGGACTCGCATCTCATGGCATATCCTGCTGTGTGTACACACCATTACTGATAAAGAAAACTAATTACCATAAAATGGATCTTTTTGTCCTATGATTTAAGTTAATCCTTAAGTGCTCCTGGCTCTGACAAATGCTTTCATAAGTGGAAGGAATGTAAGAAGACGTAGATACAAAGAACAAAAAGAACAATCCCTATACTGAGATGATGAAGACACACACAGAGCCAATATAGTATTGTCACCCTTGGGGCAATTATTTCATGTTAATCTCTAAGGGAATAGCAAGAGTCTGAAATAGATTTTACAGGTCTTATAAAAGAAAACTGTTCCGAATATAAACTAAGTCCGGTGGCGTATTACCTATTTACTTCACGTACAGCCAAAGTTTCACAAGTGTTACTTGGGTCCATTTTTATAAATGCCATCATTTCTTTTTCCAAAACAGGCTGCAAACCACGCACGCATTATAATCAGGGCTGTTTCTCCTAGGAAGCAATACAGTATGTTCTCATCTGAGCTAGAACATTTCTAGAGGATGCAGAGACCAATGGTCACGTTATTACCTCTTCTGCTTCCTCTGCCACCTAACACTTTAGTAACAAATGTGAGATACTGTATAACGGGCACAGAGGAGGGAGAATACTAATAAAGAGGAAGCAGGTTTGGATATGTGCCATTTACTCTGCTTTCTTCTGCAATCAAGGATGTAGGAAATGGGTATGGTTTGGCAGAAACATGATAAGGCACAGCATTTCTCATCATACTGTTGTCTTGTCGGGATGCAGTTTAAATCCCGGCGGTCGGGATCCTGGCGTTCAGAATTCCGACGCCGGAATCCCGACCGCCGGAATCCCGACCGCCGGAATCCCGACCGCCGAAATCCCGACCGCCGAAATCCCGACCGCCGAAATCCCGACAGTTTCTCCCTCCGTGGGTGTCCACGACACCCCTGGAGGGAGAATAAATTAGCGTGCCGAGCGTAGCGAGGCACCGGGCCCGCTGCGTGGCGAGCGCAGCGAGCCCGCAAGGGGGGGGGGGGGGGCGATCCACGTCCCCCCCTTGTTGGGATTTCGGCGGTCGGGATTCCAGCATCGGGATTTTGAACGCCGGGATCCCGACCGCCGGGTTTTCATACTGAATCCCTCTTATCAGTGGATGACATTTGTAGAGCATTCTTATATGGGAGAGGAGTGTGCTCCTGCAGTGGGATGACATTACTGTGCATGCCCAGCCCAGCAGGTGCCACTGTGTTCAGTTTCATGGTGCAGCATGGCTGTGCAGTACTTCTCAAAGGTGAGACTATATACTGCTGTTATGACATGCATTACAGCTGATATATCCATCTTTGTATTACCTACAATTCTGTAAGCCTGTTTAATAACTTTCAGTGTGGGCTAATCTCCATTTAATATTCCATTGGTACTTAGGGCCTTATTCTAGTTCACTCTTTCTGACAAAATCCTTCTTAGATGGACAAAACCATGTGCACTGCAGGGGGGCAGATGTAAAATGTGCAGAGAGAATTAGATTTGGGTGAGTAATTTTGTTTCTGTGCAGGGTAAATAATCTAACTCTCTCTGCACAAGTAACATCTGCCCCCCTGCAGTGCACATGGGGGGTTATTCTAGTTCACTCTTTCTGACAAATTCCTTCTTAGATGGACAAAACCATGTGCACTGCAGGTGGGGCAGATGTTACTTGTGCTGAGAGAGTTAGATTTGGGTGGGGTTTTACTTCAAAGTGAAATCTATATTGCAGTGTAAAAATAAAGCAGCCAGTATTTACCCTGCACAGAAACAAAATAACTCACCCAAATTTTATTCTCTCTGCACCTTTTACATCTGCCCCCCTGCAGTGCACATGGTTTTGTCCACCTAAGAAGGATTTTGTCAGAAAGAGTGAACTAGAATAAGGCCCTTAATGTAGCCACCAAGGTTCACCAATAGCTCATATTTAAGTATCCAAGATGAGCAGCAACTACAGTATGTTAGGGATGCATTCTTTGCCATGGAATTGCCATTTTTCCTGTGCCCCTCTATGGATTAAGAGGGAAATTGATGATCGGCACTTTGGCAACAGATTTGCTACCAGCGCTGCCACCCAGGGTACAAGGCAGAAGGACTGCAGTGTTGCTACTCCTATGGCACCCCAGAGATGCTCCCCACCACTCTTTTTCTACCTTGCAAGGTGCCTGGAGAGGCCTCCCACTGTGTGGGAAACAGCAGGATGCCCCACGCATCAACATTCTTGCTCCCAACTCTCCCTACAGTGCTTGTTGTGTAATGTTAACAGGTTACGTGCACCATGGAAGGGGGTGTTTGCCCAGGGTTAAGAGTCATCCTGCTACAGCAATTATGGTGATCAGAGGCAGCTTCAGAGGTGGGGCTGCAGCATTGTCATATAAGGGAGCTGCACCAACTGCCAGTGAGTCAGTTTGGGATGGCTGGTGGTGGCCAAAGATGTGTCTCCCCTATTTGGACTGTGCTGCAGCCCCATTATTGTAGTCACCACTGGTGGTGATGTTGTTGCTCATGTACTATCAACGCTAATTTGTGGTCATTACTAATTGCAAGACCCCCTTTAAGAGATGAAAATGGATGAATATTTCCTTTAATCCAGAGAATGGGCAAATTAAAGGCAGGTAGTATTCGTAGTATCAATGTCCTATGACTTTACCTAAATACTCTTTTGTGACAATTCAAGTGGAGTTGTTTTGCTCAGCCCAGCTCTTATCTACTGTAATTACAAAACATATCTTCTGACCAGCATTTTACATTTCCGCTACAATAGCTCTTTGTTTATATAGGCAAAACATGCCTTTCACACCAGTCGCTGTTTATAATTGAATAATCACTGTCTTAGTAAATGAATTCTGCATCAGTGATGCCCACGAGGAATTAGAGCTTTCTAAACTAAGCTTTCATGTAACAGGAGATTGTTATAGCAATGATTGATTCTACTTTTTAAAATACTGTTTCACGAGCAGCAGGCGGCAGCGGGAGTCAATATCCCCAGCTTGAACATTGCTTCATACAAATAAAACTCACGTCACTACTAACTTTTTTTCTGTTATTCATTTAGTTTCTACTGCCCAGACAGGAATGATTAATATCACAACATGCCTTGTATTTTTAATGATCAAAGCAGTGAAACTGACTTTCCAAGAAAAAAACTCGCGTCTGGTATTCTGGAGGTGAACATATAAGACACATGGGAAAACTAAACCAAAGAAAATAATTTAGGCATTGAGTTAGAATGCCAGAGGCTTGTGAACATGAATACAGTGCACAGACATTTTTGGACTCCAACACTCAAGTTTTCCTTAATAATACAGGTTGAGTATCCCGTATCCAAAATGCTCGAGACCAGGAGAATTTTGGATAACGGATTATTCCGTATTTCGGAATATTTTAATATTTAAATTATGTATTTTGAAGTATCTTGCATGTATGCTGTATAAACACATAAAATACACACAAATATATTTTATTACCACATAAAATACACTCAAATATATTTTATTTGTTCAAAAAAACAAGGTTTCAAAACATGAAACAAAATTTGTGTACTATCTCAGATATTGAATTTGAATGCCAAGCAATCATTTTCTTGCACATATATAGTGCCAGTTACATATCATGTCACCAGTAGTGCTGTTACAAATGTCCCCAGTGAGTTTTTAGCAAAAAAAATATTTTTTTTTTTCACTTTCTGGAATGTATGGTTTTCGGAATAATTCGGATAACGGATACTCGGATACGGGATACTCAACCTGTACTGCTCTTTATAAGATTTGTGCGTGCAAATATAACATACTGATCAATCTCTCTCTTTGCGCTGCATGTACGTCCTTTCATATTGATGTCACAAGTACTGTATTATTCAAGAAGTTCCATAGGGATATGAAAATCCCAGAACAACATGACAAAGACTGTGTATCTAGAACCTAAAGTATAAACAATTATGTAGTGTGAATAGTTTTTCTATTTTAACACTTTTTTAAATTATTTAACATTTTAATTTTGTAAATCAGATTTAATAATAAAAAGCAATAGAGCAATAAAGAATGTAAATTAACTAGGAAGTTATTCCTAGGGAAATGGTATGTCAGCCCATCCTTTTGAATGACTATCACCTTCCCTAACAAAATTGGGACTCTTCTGTGGTCACCTACACATACTGGCAGTATTTCTCCTATTTTATTTCCTGAAGGTATCGCTGGGGAATTGAGCCCCGCTCATCTGCCCAGGCCAAGTGTTTGATAAATTACCAAAGAAGAAAAAGTGTTCTGTTACCGCGCAATAATAACTATACTGTACATTGGAACAGTCTACAAATTAGGATTTTCTACCTAGAGGTACAGTAGGAGCAAGTTTCATCTTTGATCCTTTGGCCATGGCTAGCCATGGCTAGCCATGGCTATTCTATTGTTCTCAGCTGCAATACCTATTGTATTGCAGCTGAGAACAATAGAATAGACATGGCTAGCCATGGCTAGCCATGGACAAAGGAGCAAAGATGAAACTTGCTCCTACTGTACTGTAGTATCTCTCTTAGAGGTCTGGGCCTGATCCTAAATTGTACTGTGCTTGTAGGATTGGTTCAAAGTTTAGATGTTTGCAAACAGAAACATCTCACATGTATTTTCAGTTTTCCCCCTCCAAATCAAGCATATAACTTCCAAAAAAGCCTGACATTAAATGTATGGCATTTTGGAAACTCCATACAAAAATACATTTTAGTATATTCCCCTGATATATTTAGGATATCAAATAAGATTTCTATAGTATCAATGGGAGAGATTGAGGTGCCCTTAGCCAATCAGAAAAAGTTTCCGATCATCAACATCCTTTACAGCATGTATTTTACACCGCAGCTCAGAAATCGACAAGCTATGCAACTCTGGACAGGTGCATAAGCATCTTTGTTGTGTTCACACAAGCCACATTTATGTGAATACTACTTTTGTGTAATTGCCATATTCTTAAACACTCCATACCCCTGATCCACATCTATAAATGTAAGTAGCCAAAAGAAAGCAAATTTGCATACAGCTAACTGGAAGAGTAAAGGCCCCATCCACTAGTATGATTTTGGGCCCTTTTCATCCAATTGTTAGGCATCCGATGAATCGGATGAAAAGGGACCGAATCGCATGCGTTTAACCTCAAATTCCAATCCGATGTGCAACCTCGTGCATCGGAACCAGAGATTGTCGCTACTGTACCATCGAATCCAGCAGCCAGGAAAAGCAGAGCCGACCCAAGACATTGGCAAACAGGGCAAATGCCTAGGGTAGTGGTTCCCAAACTGTGTGCCGTGGCACCCTGGGGTGCCTTGGGGAACTACAGGGGTGCCCTGGATTGGTGGTCCAAGTTTTATGACCAATGTACAGTAATAGGCAAATAGTGAACAAACAGAAGTGAATCATGTCCATTACCACATAACTGACCCCAAGGATTGCATATAAACATAATTAACTTAACTTAATATTTTTATTTACTTTAATGAGAAACTCTTGGGCTAGTGGTTCCATGAAAATAATTATGATACGCTGGGGTGCCCTGATTCAAAAAAGATTGGGAACCACTGGCCTAGGGCATTTAGAATGTCTAGGGGCATGCAGCTCATACAACTAATCCAACTGCAATGGGAGCACAAAGGATCAGGGGGGATTGGGTTGTAATAATGTGTGATATACATGTAAGTGTCATTACTGTGTGGCATTATGTGTAATAGGGTATTTTTAATGTCTAGTTTAAAGTGTAAGTCTAATTACAATTTCATTATGTGTAATTGGGTATTACGAATGTCTGGTATCATTTCTAAGGGGAATTACTGTGTGACATTATGTTTAATAGGCATTACTAATGTGTGGTATAATGCATAAGGGGCATTAATACTGTGTGCCATTATGTATATGTCTCTATTACTGTGTTTCATAACATGTATAGACTAAAGGGCACTTCTGTATGGTGCTGAATAAAAAGCAATGTACTGTAATGTCCATAAGGTACAAGACAGTGCTAGGGGGCACAAACCAAAATCTTTCCTAGGGCATCAAATTAGCTAGGGCCAGCTCTGAGGAAAATGATCGCATATGATACATCGTATTCAAAAGACCCGCGTATGATGTATTGTATGCAATGCTGCCACCCAAGAGCTGCCTATTGAAATTGTGGTGTATCGCATGCAAGGTATCACATGTGAGGTACAGCATGCGATGCCTTGTGTAAGTGGGTGGAGGCCTTAACACTTACTGTACTTTCATACATGTGCAATACATAAATATATATTTTACAGAAGAATGAAAGCTGTTTAAATCTAAACCTACAACAGCTGCAGTACAGTATATTAGAGATTATTATATATATATAAAAAAAAAAAAAAAAAACAGAAAACTAACATATGGAGATATTACTGCAGATATTTGAAAGAATACACCTGAAGCACCTCGCCCTGGAATATATTGTATGATTTTGTAGCATCATGAATCTTACTGAGTATAAGGAATTCCCATTTACTGTACGCTGTGGTATTGAGATGTATGCTCAAGAAATGCAAAACGAGTAGCTCCTGACAGACAAGTAAAAATAAGGCATCACAATTATGTACAATTATGCAGATTTTATCTTAAGTCATTTTTTGACCGGTGGTATGGTAACTGGTTCATTAAAATCATATTACATTTTCTGTCACTTGAAAAGTGTAATTAGTTCATCGCTATATATGGCAGAATATAATAAAATTGGCTATGTAATTACCCCCATATAAGTCAATGTAATTATTGTTATTTATATAAGGAATATTGGGGCAGATGTATTAAGCCTGGTGAAGAGATAAACTGGAGATAACGCACCAGCCAATCAGATCCCAACTGTCATATTTCAAACACAGCTGATTGGCTGGTGCGTTATCTCTTCCATGTTATCTCCACTTTATCTCCAGTTTATCTCTTCTCCAGGCTTAATACATCTGCCCCATTAAGTCAGCACATGGAACCAAGATAAAGACAAACAGGATTCTTATATATACTGTATTCCTATATATACTGTATAGTGTAGACTCTAACTTACAGCCTATAACCCCAATTTTAGTATGGATATTAACAAATGTCTGCCTATATAATTATTATTAACTCTTCCATCCCTATACAGCATCTCTTTTTGTTATATATATCATGGATGAAGTCTAGTGTGATTTTCAGTCAGGGCTACGGGTTAAAACTTTATCTTCTTTGAAAACAGCATGTTGTCTGTGAAGGCTATAAATTGTATCCATTGTTTAAACCAGAAGAAAACATTTTGTAATGAAATAGTCCCATTGGTGAAGAGAAACCAATCCAAGACACAGCATTTGTTTCTAGAAATCATTGCAGAAGCATAAGGTGTCTTCCTGTTTCAAAATGAGGTTGGCTGGGTTTGACCATTTGCTATTTGATTCTTCAATTTCAGTATGCCCAGGGTTGGATTAAGGAAGGGTGGTTACCTGTCCTGAAGTAAGCACATATTAGGGGCCTCCGCACACTCTTGTCTGAAGTGGAATAGTTTCCCTTGGTGGCTCAGCTGTTCATTGACATTGAGTCATGAAGCAATAGAAGCAACTGGCTGGTTTAGGGGCCCGTTTTTGGGGGTTAGTCACAAATATTATGTATCAACCAAATGTATATAGGAAAAACCACAGTATGAATCTCCGATACCTGCTGTGATCCCTCCTGCACTGCCGCTGGCCACATCCCCCATAGGTTTCTATAGGGCAGCAGCGCTTCGCAAACCTGGGCTAATGCCATTCTGAGATGGCGGTAGGCCCATGAGCTATGGATCGCACTGCTAATCACTCACGTGCCTTGCTCAGCACATCTCAGGTAATATTCTGCCCTGATCGCATTGTAAAAGTGATCCTTGATAAATGGGCCCCATAGTGTCTTGTGGGTCTTTAGTATACGATACCGTGAGACATTAAACCTGAACTATTCCTACTCCGAGTGTAGCTCTAATGTCCAGGTGTGTGTGTGTATATGTACACAGGGGGAGGGGTTGCTCAGGGGTATTTGGCAGCTCTTTCGGTTGTGGGTGCCCCAACAACTTTGTTGCCCCTGGGCCCCACCAGCCTTAATTTTGCCCTACATAGTTACATAGTTACATAGTAGGTAAGGCTGAAAAAAGACTTGCGTCCATCTAGTTCAACCTGGTATAGATATCCATTGCTGATTTGGTAGGTTCTGATATTTTACAGACAGATTATATTTCTTATTTGTACCCATGGATGTTTTTCTCCAGTAAATGTTTGTCCAACTTTGCCTTGAACGCATTTAATGAGCCAGCCGTTACCACCTCTCTGGGAAGAGAGTTCCAGAGTTTGACTGTTCTGACCATACAGAAATTCTTTCTACTAGCTGAATGAAATCTTTTTTCTTCTAATCTATACTCATGCCCTCGTGTCCTAGATTCCTTTCTAGTAGAAAAGAGGGTGTGTGACAGTTCCTTATATTGGCCCTTGATATACTTGTACATGTTGAGCATGTCCCCCCTTAAACATCTCTTTTCTAATGTAAATAGTCCCAAATTGCTTAATCTCTCCCCGTAGCTTAAATTCTCCATTCCCCTAATAAGCTTTGTTGCTCGCCTTTGGACTTTTTCTAATTCTATGATATCCTTTTTATAGTGTGGGGCCCAGAACTGCACTCCGTACTCGAGGTGAGGTCTCACCAATGCTTTATACAGTGGCATAATTACCCTTGAGTCCCTAGTTTCCATTCCCCATTTAATACATGCCAGAATTTTGTTGGCCTTTTTTGTAGCTACATTACAATGGGCACTACATCCCAGTTTGCTGTCTATTTGGACTCCTAGATCCTTTTCAAGTATGGAATTACCCAGTTCCTCTCCGCTAAGGTTGTAACTTGCACACTGGTTGTGTCTCCCAAGGTGCATAACCTTACATTTATCTACATTGAACCTCATCTTCCATTTTTTTGCCCACTCATCTAGAATTGCAAGATCATTTTGAAGCATGGTGATGTCTTCTGATGATTTGATGACTTTGCTAAGTTTTGTATCATCCACAAAGATAGATACATTGCTGAGTAACCCTATCCCAATATCGTTAATAAAAATGTTAAACAAAATGGGCCCCAAAACTGAACCCTGGGGCACTCCACTTAGTACCTGAGTATACCTAGCAACAACCAACATCTTGTCTATGGATATAGGTCCTTTTTCTGGTTCATTCGCTCAGAGGTGTGCACAACGCTTGCGAATTACCCAAACCCCGCCTTGCGAACGGTTAGCCCACACCACCCATTTACACACCGAATTTGTTCGCAAGGTTTGCGAACGGATGTTTTACATGAACATACATTCGCATGCCAGTGGGAACCTCCCCCATCTTTCGGTGGTCACCGACCATCGAATGATGGTGAAGGCGAATGCATATTTAAGGGTGGCCCAGACCATTTGTACATAAAGCCAAGAAATGCAGGGAATTGTCAGCTGTCCACCCCCTGCACGTTCATCATGACCGCATTAGCATATGTATGCCCAGCATTTTAATGGGAACGCCCATGAAACGCAGAGTGTATGCATATGGTAATGACCCTGGCCAGCACCCCACGCCCTTTTCCACCCCCTGCTCGCAAGGCTGGAAGCGTGCACTCAGCAACCAGACTTGCCGAGTTCGCATGCACCCAGCATATACACATGCGCAGAAATGCTGCTGTGTATACGCAAAACATCGGTCCCCCTTCCGAATTTGCATCCAAGCAAATGAACCAGAATAAGTCCCATAGTGTATAAACTAGATAGGGTGTTCTAAAGGGCTTTGTTAACTTTATCCCCTGTTTTGGAAATAGTGTCTCATTAACAATTAAAATTCTTGTATTTATGGGCAATGCAATAGGCAAAATTAATGCTTGTGGCTTCTTACAATCAGAAAATATGTGGATAAACCCCAACTTAACTAAACCCAAGGATGACATATATACACAATTTACTTTTAGATTTACAAAACACTGATGCTCTATGGCACAGGTTCTCAAACTCGGTCCTCAGAACCCCACACAGGTCATGTTTTACAGGTCACCTGTGAATTTTTAAAATTCTAACTAGAGGAGAGAAAGAAGGCTGTTTTCTAGGGGCACTTTATTTATAGTATAAATAAAACTTAACTTTTAATAGTTTATTAAAATGACTTAGTAATAACAAGTATATCCATTATTGTGTTCATATATTAATGGTAAAACAAGAAAATATTGTAAAAATTGTGTTAAGCAGTCTCACAGGAACCAATAAATAAACCTGTTTGAACCCCAGGTATAATAAGTGATGGCTTTTGGAACCGAATGCTGAAAATCTGTGTGGTGAAAGGTATTGAAATTAAAGTAGGAAAATCCTGCTAATACTTGTCTGATTTTAATTGCTACTTGCGTGGTTAAGGTGGAGCTCCCGTAGGGCCTTATTCTAGTTCACTCTTTCTGACAAAATCCTTCTTAGATGGACAAAACCATGTGCACTGCAGGGGGGCAGATGTAAAATGTACAGAGACAATTAGATGTGGGTGAGTTATTTAGTTTCTGTGCAGGGTAAATATTGGCTGCTTTATCTTTACACTGCAAAATAGATCTCACTTTGAAGTAAAACACCACCCAAATATAATTCTCTCTGCACAAGTAACATCTGCCCCACCTGCAGTGCACATGGTTTTGTCCATCTAAGAAGGATTTTGTCAGAAAGAGTGAACTAGAATAAGGCCCTTATTGCCACGATTGTAAGTAATGAGAGAAACACTTCAATGGTAATGGTAAACAATTGAATTAATAAAGAAACCCGCTATGAATCTGCTATTGATTACCTAGAGCAGGGATGGGGAACCGTCGGCCCTCCAGCTGTTTTTGAACTACACATCCTAGCATGCCCTGCAACAGTTGTAGCAGGGCCACATAGCAAAACTGTAACAAGGCATGTTGGGGTATATAGTTCCATAACAGCTGGAGGGCCAAAGGTTCCCCATCCCTGATAATAGAGAAAGCTTCTCTGAGTAGTCCATTGGTGATACAACATAATAACAACAATGTTTCTCTATTTCAACACCAGTATAAAACATACATGTATTCATAACATATTGAAATATAGTATCTTAGACACACAAAGGCAGGATCTTGCTGTGCTGTATTTAGACAGTTATCATATCCCTATTAGTGTACAGACTGTACCTATTTGTGCACTACATCATATATGTTCCTGTGTAAATCAAGCACGCATGCACATAGATCCTCGTGACTATGTAGAAGTTTGTTGTGTGCGGATAAAACATGAACCGTAGTTTGATCAGCATATATTTGGGACTTAAGGCATAAATTGTCAGTAACAAGTAATCCTCAAGGAATAAGGGATGGTATAGCTGCAAGAAAATGCGCAGATGGCAGAGGTCTCTGTCGTCTGCTTTCATGCAGTCTTGCTAAGCATCAGACTACCAGATTAGAGAGACAGAGGTACGTGCCACTCGGCAGAGGGATATAGTAGAAACGGTGCTTCTGCTGTCAGTGCGTTTCAGACATGAATGACCTGATATGACTTGGACATTTCAGGGCAGCTTATCTGTCTCACCAATCATGAGAGAACACCCCAGAAAAGAGTACCTTCAGTTCCGTGTGGAGGTCAGGGTCTATAGTGGTATGATGTGGTGAGCTCTTGTCACAACACCACCACATCACACAGGGTCATAACTAGAAATTCATAGGCCCCATAGCAAAACTTTGAAAAGGCCCCCTATTTAGCAACTGATGGTAATAAATGTATATAGCACATATAACTTAGACTGTAAAGATGGCCCCCCTTCAGCTGTGGGCCCCATAGCAGCTGGACACCTTGCACCTATGGTAGTTACGCCCTTGACATCACACCCCTACAGACACTGGTCTCCACAAAACAGCCTATAAAAGTTTCTTAATACCTTAATACCTTAAACTACTGGCATCGTCTGCACCATGGCTACCAAATACATATTTCTGTATATTTTGATTATCACATTTCTTTCTTTACTACCACACTTCTTTAGTACTGTTTTTTTAATTGTTCTGGTAAAGTCATATCCTAGAAATTATTCTAATAAGATTAAATACAATTTAAGTCTTATAAATTTATACCAGAATATCAATTAGAGTGGAGTCTCCATACTGGAATTTAGAGTGCACTACACAAATCTCATCTTTCCTCTTTCTTTTTGATCAGAAAATGTTAAGTATATGAGATAAGTAGCACCATCCTCTAACAGGGGAAAATAAAATATAGAGTCAACTAGCAAAAAGTCTAAAGATGAATGCAGATTGTCCAATTACTATTTTGCCTTAATAAAATAAATAACCTATTCTTCCAGGGTTTAATCAGATGTATATGATAAATGTGTTCCGTTTCTGGTACAATGACATTTCTCTAAGGTAGCCTGAAAATAAGCACTAAAGATATAGTACTACATACTTCGTTAATGCATGCCTTTTAGGGTTGGTAAAATGATTTCCATACAAAATGACAGAGAAGGAAAGAGGAGGGGAACAGAAATCAGGGGTAGGGGCACAAATGATACAGATATAGGATAAGGAGGCAGGCATGAAAGACAGACATAAAGGAAAAGGGGTAAATAAGGGACAGAGACTAGAGAGACAGGTTATCAGTTGAGTAGTGAGGGTGGGGAAAAATATATGTAAGCACTTGGAGCAGCCCCCCCCCCTCGCACAGTCCCCCCAAAATAACCTCCACCCAATATCGGCAACCTACTCCCCTGAAACTCACCAAAAGGGGAACAGAGAATAGAGAAAGGTGGAGGTTAAAAGTTAAAGAGGCTAGCGACCCAGAAAATGATAGGTAAAAAATAATAATAATTAAATATAACTGTTGGAACGTCCTGACAGTCTGAATCCCAGGCCATTTTTGGTCCTCTCGACTGCCGGAATTCAATGTTCCGATTGTCTAGTGTCTGAAAGTCCAAGGTCTGGTGAAAAAGTCAAAGGATTGTCGAAAAATTAGAGATTGACAATCCGCTGCCTTTTCTGACAAAATAGACCCGACTTGTTTTAAAGTCGGATCTGTCATGGAAAACATCCTTCAATGCTGTCGGAAACCGCAGCCTTGAATAGGCGATGGACGCTATTTCCGTCAGAGGAAATAGCATCTGAGATTGAATATCCCCCTTAAACCAAAAAGTGTTTAAAAAAATTACAAACACACAGATTTATTTTGGATTAAAGGAATTTCAGAAACATAGCTAACATGAAACTCATGCACTTGCTGATGTACTCGGTACTGTTTAAGGAAAATGTTAATGTTAGCACATAATGAATGACCACTTGGTCTCAGAGGTAATGGGAGATGTCATTTTGCAATAGCAACGATTACAATTGACACAAGTCTACAGTTCCAGTCATTAACTTTCCATGTTTGAAGTCTACAAGAATGATTTGTAAATGATTGTTCTTATGAAAGGCATTCGTCAGACATCTTATCATCCGATGACTGCTAAAGACCTTTTAAGCTGTACAGCTTAATATGTTGAAATGATTTAGCTGCCAACTAACATGAAGACAATTTCATTACTGAATGTCTAAATGTGATCAAAAGCTGAATACGTTAAAAAAGGCAATTTGTACCACTTGATTTCAGGTTCACTGCCAAATGAAGCTTTATAGTGCTGGTTCTGGCTCTGAGTGAACTGGCTGAAGGGATGCTTTTGCTTAATGAGATTGTCTGGAGCAATGCTTGGATCAGATACCTTCTGATCCTTAATTAAATGAAAATCAAGGAGGCTTAACAGAATGAACAGCCCAATAATTTCCTGTTTCTCACCCATAGGCCTATTAAAGCCATATACCTTATGTGTCCAATCTTTACTAATCCATGTTTGAAATGACTTGTAACTATTTCTATAGACTTATAATACGTGTAACGTGTACTTTTTTAACAGTATTGATAATTAATAAAAAAAACTTTTGGTATGAATTACAGCTATATGCCAGCTACTGTATTTCTTAAATTATTCCTGTTTTAATATTTAAGTATTATAAATTTGTATGGTGTTACCATATTACACAGCACAGAGAATATTGGGCCTAATTCAGACTTGATCTCAGGGAAAATTTGTTCTCAAAATGGGCAGAACCATGGGCCAACTGTAACATGTGTAAAGAGAGTTAGATTTGGGTGGGATGTGTTCAAACTAAAAATTAATTTGCAGTGTAAAAATGAAGCAGCCAGTGTTTACTCTGTACAGAAACAATGGGCATTATTCTAGTTCACTCTTTCTGACAAAATCCTTCTTAGATGGACAAAACCATGTGCACTGCAGGGGGGCAGATGTAAAATGTGCAGAGAGAATAAGATTTGGGTGAGTTATTTTGCTTCTGTGCAGGGTAAATACTGGCTACTTTATTTTAACACTGCAATATAGATCTCACTAATTCTCATCTGCCCCCCTGCAGTGCACATGGTTTTGTCCATCTAAGAAGGATTTTGTCAGAAAGAGTGAACTAGAATAAGGCCCA